>NC_057812.1:236135381-236136145 GCF_018294505.1 Triticum aestivum
GGGGGCCGGCGTCGGGCCCGAGCATGCCGCGGCAGGGTGCGAGCGGCACTGCCACGTGGTAGGCCCCCATTGGCAGCAGGCGGCGGAGGCTATCCGTCCGGCGCGGACGGATGCGTCCGGTGGCGGCGTAGGGCGATTTTTTAGGGTTTGGGGACCCGTATTTTGGACGGGGAGGACATATTTATAGGTAGGAGGAGTTTGGAGTGTCCAAATGAGGTGTAGTTTTCACCCACGCGATCGTGATCCGATGGCGGAGGACATGGAAGGGGTTTGGAAGGGTTATTGGGCCATTTTGGAGGGGTGTTGGGCTGCAACACACACGAGGCCTTTGTGGTTCCCCGGTTAACTGTTGGAGTATCAAACGGACTCCAAATGGCACAAAATTTGACATGCGGTCTACCGGTGGTGTACCAAGGTCGCTTAGCAAATCTCGGTCCATTCCGAGAATGTTGAACGCCGCTCACGAAAAGAGACAAAAGGGGGACGCCGGAGGACATAGGAGTGTCGGATTGCAAAACGGACAACGGGGAAAATGCTCGAATGCATGAGACGAACACGCATGCAAATTCGATGCACATGATGACATGATATGAAATGCATGACATGGACAAAATGCAAAATGAAGACAAACCCAACCACGAAGGGAAACTCATAACTTATAGCTGAAAACGGCAAGAGTTGGAGTACAAATGTGGCAAGTTACATCTGGGGCGTTATAATGACTGTGGGAGTAAACGGTGGAGGGGGGCGCCGCACACGGCTAA
>NC_057812.1:236436314-236534326 GCF_018294505.1 Triticum aestivum
GGAAGGCTCGGCCTCTCGCCTAGTGTTTTGTTCCACTCTTGCCGCCCTAGTTTCCGTCATATCGGTGTTATGTTCCCGGATTGTTGCGTCCCTTACACGGTTGGGCTATAATGGGAACCCCTTGATAGTTCGCCTTGATTAAAGCTTTTCCAGCAATGCCCAACATTGGTTTTACCATTTGCCACCTAGCCTCTTTTCCCTTGGGTTTCCGGAGCCCGAGGGTCATCGTATTTTAGCCCCCCTTGGGCCAGTGCTCCCTCTGAGTGTTGGTCCGAACTGAGCTGCCTGCGGGGCCACCTCGGGGAAACTTGAGGGTTGGTTTTTACTCGTAGCTAGTCTCATCTGAGTGTGCCCTGAGAAAGAGATATGTGCAGCTCCTATCGGGATTTGTCGGCACATTCGGGCGGTGTTGCTGGACTTGTTTTAACCTGTCGAATCATCTTGTTGTACCAAGGTACCGAGTCTGATCGGTGTGTCTTGGGTGGAGGTCTATTCCTTCGTTGACCGTGAGAGCTTGTCCTGGGCTAAGTTGGGACTCCCCTGCAGGGATTGATCTTTCGAAAGCCGTGCCCGCGGTTATGGGCAGATGGGAATTTGTTAATGTCCGGTTGTAGATGACTTGAACTAAACTTAATTAAAATGAATCAATCGTGTGTGTTACCGTGATGGCCCCTTCTCGGCGGAGTCCGGGAAGTGGACACGGTGTTGGAGTTATGCTTGCGCAGGATGTTCCTTTAGCTTCTCGCTCGTGCTTCACCTTCTCTTCTCGCTCTCTTTTGCGTATAAGTTAGCCACCACATATGCTAGTCGCTTGCTGCAGCTCCACATATTTTTGCCTTATCCATTCCTATGAGCTTAAATAGTCTTGATCGCGTGGGTGTGAGATTGCTGAGTCCCTGTGGCTCACAGATACTACAACTCCAGATGCAGGTCCAGGTGATTCCGCTCCAGTTGACGATTACGAGCTCAGGTGGGAGTTCGACGAGGACTCTCAGCGATACTACGTGTCCTTTCCAGATGATCAGTAGTGGTGCCTAGTTGGGGTTATCGATTCAGGACCTTGTCGCATGTTGGGGGGTCTTTTCTATTTTGGCGCCGTAGTCGGGCCATGAGTGTTTGTTTGATGGATGTTATTTATGTACTCTGATGTGACGTGGCGAGTGTAAGCCAACTATGTCATCTTCCCCTTTTATTATATTTATTACATGGGATGTTGTAATGATTGCCTGACTTGCGACATTGCTTTCAATGCGGTTATGCCTCTAAGTCGTGCCTCGACACGTGGGAGCTATAGCCGCATCGAGGGCGTTACACATATCGTCAAAATATCGAACACATATCAAGTTCACACGATTACTTGCAACAAGATTTCTCCCGTGACCTCAAGAACAAGAATAACTACTCACAAATGATAATCATGCTCAATATCAGAGGGTATTAAATAGCATAATGGATCTAAAAAATAATCTTCCATGAAATAAACCATACAGTAATCAACTACAAGATGTAATCAATACTACTAGTCACCCACAGGTACCGATCTGAGGTTCCGGTACAAAGATTGAACACAAGAGATGAACTAGGGTTTGAGAGGAGATGGTGTTGTTGAATATGTTGATGGAGATTGGCCTCCCAAAGAAGAAAGGGTTATTAATGATGATGATGGCTTCGATTTCCCCCTCCGAGAGGGAAGTTCCCCCGGTGAAATCACTCCATCGGAAGGCAAAAGTGCTCCTGCCCAAGTTTCACCTCGAGACGGCGGCACTCTGTCCCGAAAGTCCTCTCCTTATTTTTTTCTAGGTCAAAATGACCTATATACCAGAAGATGGGCACCGGAGGTGGGCTGAGCTGAGCACAACCCACCAGGGCACGCCTGGGGGGGTCTGGCGCGCCCTGGTGTCTTGTGCTCACCAGGTTCCCCCTCCATTAGTTATTTGTTCTAGTATTTTTTATATATTCCAAAACATTTCTCCCTAAATTTTCAGCTCATTTGGAGATGTGTAGAATAGGTAACTCTAACGTAGCTTTTCCAGGTCCAGGATTCCAGCTGCGGGCATTCTCCCTCTTTGTGTAAACCTTGCATATTATGAGAGAAAAGGCATTAGAATTACCCCATAAAGCATTATTATGCATAAGAACATTATAAATAACAGCAGGAAAACATGATGCAAAATGAATGTACCATGCATCTGCTCCTGCAGTTCTTCGCCCTGCAGGTCCTCCAGGCCTTCTGCGGCCGCCTCTGCGGTGCGCATGTTCATGACGGGGGTGTCGTAGACGGGCGGGACCGCACCCAACACGCGTACGATGGCGGTGCCACGGGTCCATACCTCGGTCACCCGGCTAGGCTCAGCCATGGCCGGCGTGAAGTCGTACACAGCGTTGCGCTCCCGCTGAGCGGACTCTAGCCGGCGCTGCGTAGCAGCAAGCGTTTTTGCCTCATCCAGCAGATGCTCACCCTCCTCGTCAAGCCGAGCCCTAGCCCGGGTAGCATCGACGTCGGTGGTGATGGGGACGCTGAGCTTCTGCAGCATAGCGCGCAGCGGGTCGGTAGTGCTGGCGCGAGCGGCTGCGGTGGCCTTTCTCGTGGCATTGGACGAAGTGGAGCCGGAGTTGATGATGGGCACCTCCATGCGGGTGGAGAGATCTGCCACATCACCGGAGATGTAATCACCGAGGGGGGCAGGTGAGTCGGTGACATCGAGCACCTCGTTGGGGTACTCATGAGGGGCAAGCGCGGTGAAGACACACGGCGCGTTGAAGGGGACAACGGATGAGCCAGCGAGGCTAGCTGACACCGCGCCGGGCGTAGGGACCAGGCCATGCATGATGTACTCACCGGAGTTGGTAAAGGGCCCGTCTGGAACATGACTCCGGTCGATGCCTCGAGCTACCCCATGGTGGGTGCCAACCGTTGTGGTGATCTCACGGCACTTTCCATGGGATGGCTAAAAGAGGGGATAGGGATAAGGGCAAAGGTGGGATCTAAAGACGAGGTTGGCACGCGCAAGTGTGAGACACGAGACATACCCAGGTTCGGGGCTCTCCGGAGAGATAACACCCCTAGTCCTACCGAGCGTGGTTTATATGAAGTGGATACAAGCTTGCTCCTAGAGCTGTTCTGGGGAGGAAGGAAGACATGCCAGTGCATAGGCTGCTCCTTCTCCGTGTGGGTGGATGTGTGTGTGTTCCGAGAGTGCTCAGCCGTTTGCATGGAGGGGCTATGGGGGGTCTTATGGGCTGCCCCACGAGGTTACAACGGTAATATTACATTGGCGTAGGGCCCTGGTTTAAGCATCTAGGAGCTGACAGTGGGGGTCCCTGGGTCTGTCGGGCTCGCCGGATGCGGGTGTCCCTGGGTCCATTGAGTGTGGGCCGTACCGGGGCCGCGGGCGCGAGTACGGCCGGCTGCTGGGTACTGTGGCATGCCTCGCCAGACGTCATGGGATGGCAGCGCCGCCTTGCAACAGAGTTGCGCCTCCGAGACGCCCCTCCTGGGCAGTGGCCTGGTTGGCACTACTGCCGCGCCCGGCGAGGTAGGCACAAATGGGGGCGCACTGTAGCCATGCTTTCTTGTCACCAGGGAGGACTTCTCATGGAAAACTACCATGCTCCAGCCGGTTGGCCGAGTCGTGCTGGGGAGCCGGCTAGGGGTGATGACCCACAAGTATAGGGGATCTATCGTAGTCCTTTCAATAAGTAAGAGTGTCGAACCAAACGATGAGCAGAAGGAAATGACAAGCGGTTTTCAGTAAGGTATTCTCTGCAAGCACTGAAATTATCGGTAACAGATAGTTTTGTGATAAGGTAATTTGTAACGGGTAACAAGTAACAAAAGTAAACAAGGTGCAGCAAGGTGGCCCAATCCTTTTTGTATAAAAGGACAAGCCTTGCCAAACTCTTATATAAAGGAAAGCGCTCCCAAGGAGACATGGGAATTATTGTCAAGCTAGTTTTCATCACGCTCATATGATTCGCGTTCATTACTTTGATAATTTGATATGTGGGTGGACCGGTGCTTGGGTACTTCCCTTCCTTGGACAAGCATCCCACTTATGATTAACCCCTCTTGCAAGCATCCGCAACTACAAAAGAAGTATTAAGGTAAACCTAACCATAGCATGAAACATATGGATCCAAATCAGCCCTTTACGAAGCAACGCATATACTAGGGTTTAAGCTTCTGTCACTCTAGCAACCCATCATCTACTTATTACTTCCCAATGCCTTCCCCTAGGCCCAAATAATGGTGAAGTGTCATGTAGTCGACGTTCACATGACACCACTAGAGGAGACACAACATACATCTCATCAACATATCGAACGAATACCAAATTCACAGGACTACTTATAGCAATACTTCTCCCATGTCCTCAGGAACAAGCGTAACTACTCACAAATCATATTCATGTTCATAATCAGAGGGGTATTAATGTGCATAAAGGATCTGAACATATGATCTTCCACCAAATAAACCAACAAGCATCAACTACAAGGAGTAATCAACACTGCTAGCAACCCACAGGTGCCAATCTGAGGTTTTGAGACAAAGATTGGATACAAGAGATGAACTAGGGTTTGAGATGAGATGGTGCTGATGAAGATGTTGATGGAGATTGACCCCCTCCCGATGAGAGGATTGATGGTGATGATCGCCCCCCCCCCCCCCCGAGGGATGTTTCCCCGGAAGAACAGCTCCGCCGGAGCCCTAGATTGGTTTTGCCTCGAGACGGCGGCGCTTCGTCTCGAAAGCTACCTTCTGATTTTTTCCAGGGCGAAAGACTTCATATAGCAAAATATGGGCACCGGAGGCCTGCCAGGGGGCCCACGAGACATGGGGGCACGCCCAGGGGGGTAGGGCGTGCCCCCCACCCTCGTGGATGGTGGGTGGCCCCCCTCTGGTGCTTTATTCGCCCAATATTTTTTATATATTCGAAAACTGACTTCCCTGGAGTTTCAGGACTTTTGCAGTTGTGCAGAATAGGTCTCTAATATTTGCTCCTTTTCCAGCCCAGAATTCCAGCTGTCGGCATTCTCCCTCTTCATGTAAACCTTGTAAAATAAGAGAGAATAGGCATAAGTATTGTGACAAAAGGAGTAATAACAGCCCATAATGCAATAAATATCGATATAAAAGCATGATGCAAAATGGACGTATCAACTCCACCAAGCTTAGACCTCGCTTGTCCTCAAGCGGAAGCCGATAACGAAAAATATGTCCATATGTTTAGAGATAGAGGTGTCGATAAAATAAAATATGGACATGAGGGCATCATGATCATTCTTATAACAGCAACATATATATATTGTCATATGATTTCTTATGCTAAAGTAACAATTTATTCACAATGTCAAGTATGAGTCAGAAACTTCATTGAAAACTAACAAACTATAATCCCAGTCAATGAAGCAATTGCAATTTATCATAACATCGGAAAGAGTCAATATAAGAGCTTTTCAGCAAGTCCGCATACTCAACCATCATTTAGTCTTTCACAATTGCTAACACTCACGCAATACTTATGGGTATGGTGTTTTAATCGGACACAGAGAAAGATAGGGGCTTATAGTGTTGCCTCCCAACCTTTTACCTCAAGGGTAATGCCAACAATAATAGTTTATGATAACTTACATCCAATTGGATATATATATATATATAAGGTCGCGCTATTCGTCACCATGGGGTGAGGAATTCTTATTCCTCACCCAGCCACCCCACGGCCAGAACTTAAAAATGTAAGAAATAAAAACACCCGATGTAAGATTACAACAGGGAGAAAGGAACGTACTATGGAGCGCTGTCGTAAGTAGCAAGGCTCGTGAGGTAAATTTTCCTCGCGCATGCAAATTCAGTTACGACACATGCAGTGTTCGGAGACTGAACCACTGCTGAAAGAAATAATAGGTTCGCGAGGTAAATTTACCTCGCAGGCTATACTACCTCTATCTGCACGAGCTCCATGCATCGCAAGACCCTTTCTATCCGCATCTGATCATCTTCTTTAAAAAGATATTTTCTGCTTCATGAAAAACAACTAGATAGTGATTCATACTCTCTCCATTTCCTCTATTTTAATCTAGACCTGTTCATTAGGCGCCAAGGATTTGATGTAGTAAATTCTCATTTGGAAATTTATTTGGAGGTACCATTTATGGAATTGCATCCTCGATTATTCAAAAGTTTCTTCCTCGACTAGTGACTGAAATTTCCAATAACCTCACATTGACTTCTTTAGTATATATGGAGTAGTTTTACCTCAAAGGGCCTATCGCTGAACTATATTGAAATAGAGGGAATAATTTATAGATAATCTCTAAGAAACATGGAGCTGGTATTTACAGGGTCAGCTCTTGAGAAAAACAGAACTGGAACTCTACTCATGACCTCAGAGCTGATTACACAACACTCCAGAGAGAACTCCAATACAGTCCGAGTAGGGAGAAAGGAACAAAAATATGATTCAGAAAGAAGACAACCCGCCTGCAGCTCTCCTAGATTGAAACTCCTCTCAGCATAACTGTGCTATCAAAGATCTTTGTGTTTTTCCATATTTTCAAATGTATTAATATCAGTCTACTGTTATCAGGGTACTTATAGATGAGCGACCTACAGTGTAAAAACTGATTAGTATAGGAAGTAAGTGTGCAACTGTTCTGGCATTACGCATCATTTATCAAAAATATGTTCTCTTTTAGTCTTTCAGATACCTTTATAGAGGCTCAAATCATGAATGCTACGAACGAAAATAACAGCACGTGATTCAAGGTATAAACAATATGTTCTCTGGCATGTACCACCTGCTGTAGTAGTGTAGATTGTAGAAAATGAGCAGATAGTAGTAGTACAATTTAGTTTCTTTCAAAAATATTTTGGTTTTAGACCAACAAATCAATTATTTTTTGCGGAAGAATGGCTTGATCTAAAAACACAGGGTGCTAGGAGCTTGGTGAATAGGGGGTGCTATATCTAAAATGCGGAGAATAAAACGGAACATGTGGTAAGATAAGACTTAGTGAATCATTACTATTGAAATAAAGAAGCTACAAAATTCTTAGATATAGGTCAGAATGTTACTGTAAAAAGATAGTAGATTAAGGCAAGTAGATTCAAAGAAAATGTTTTGATCGAACTAAATATAAAGCTTCTCCCATTAGGTGGATTGATGATATTTACTTAAATCAGAATTATCTTAGAGGATTCATCCAAATACTAGAAGAACTTGTGATAGGGTGATTAATCACATAAAGCCTATATGCACATGGATAGAAGTATGCTCCAGACTGCAATATAGCAATTTCAATCTCCATACTCTCATAGAACTAATGATTACATGTACTACTTTCTAGAATAGAGTTTAGGCATGTACAATAACCAATCAAGTTTCTTTTTGAAAGACACCAATCAAAGTTCTGGAGGTGTTGGACATCTGGTCGAAGCCTGACTACTTTGTTCTCTACGACCTGTTGGACAACAACGTCAGATGGAAGAGTTTTCCTACAGAAGTCACACTTTTACGAAGTGTGTACAAATCTAAATGACATATAAGATGTGCGAGTATAGTAGCGGCATTTATCTAACTGACCTTTAACTTGCCTTCGATCAGTCCAAACCAATGGTATGGCATGGTACTAGTAGTGCACTACTAAACAACCTACAATCAATAGAGCCATATATTTTTTTCCTATAAAACCAATAAGAAGTGCAGGTTTTAAGGAGAAAAACACTTCTCTCCCGGACAGAAAAAGAGCGAAGCTCAGCTTCTGCCTCTCCTTTCTGTGATAATTTTAATTAGACCTATATGACCAATAGTCCTTGCACACTCATCATTACCATTATGAGAAGTTCAATCCTTATTGTTAGTGTATGTTCTTCAACACAATAGCTTGGGTTAAACTAGGTAATTGTTTTTACTGAATCAAGAACAGTATTCTGAACGTACTTTATTTTACTCTCACAATCCAGGAATTTTTTAGACAATTGATCAAATACATTGTCAAGGAGGACCTAAAAATAATATGAATGAACTTGCTCAGTAAAATGGCAAGGATTGCATCTTACTGGGTATGCTTTTCTTCTTCCAGAATACATATGCACACTTGCAGGGTGCAAAACTTCACTTGTCTGAATGGAAAACACCTCCAGCAGATTATTGCACTTGAAATGAAAATAGCGAGAAGAGGTTCATTCATTGCTTCTATGGTACGACTAGCAGCTCCTGAAACACATAATCATGCATCTTCATTCTGAAGCACATAATCATGCATCTTCATTCTGAAACACGTAATCATCCAAGGAGTAGCTGTTAGTCACACAAATGCCAGTGTAACCTCAAGTTCATTGGATGTCATTCTGAATAAAGAAAATAGGAGCGTGCCCAGCTATATCGTTATGTCCAGTGTGTATCAACAGATCAAAAGTAGCAATAAATAGGTACTTAACCATTCATTACTCGACTGAAGCACAATGTAAAAAATGATAACCAAACCTGAAAAAGTTCAGTGTACTGCAGGTGAATGCAGTGCTTTCATAGAGTTGACAAAGAGCTCCAAATGCACCATGAATTGGAAATAGAAAACGTGATCCTGCATCCTAATTTTTTTTGTAGTTGCTACCATGTCTCACTAGTGTTCTGGACTGCACCTAGAGAAAAGTTCTGAAGCCTTCCACAGATACCTTCAACAACTTCCGGTCAAAGTGAAAATCCATAATTTTATGACGACGATTAAAGTTTAAGAAAAGTCACATTTGTGTCCTTTATCAATATGAGGTAACCGAAAGGTTCAAATTTTGATCAATTCAAGGTATGATCAGCCCCAATAGCGGTGTTTCGACTAACTGAACTAACCAAACATTATACTCACTATCAGCAAGGCAATGATATTGTGCATTGAGATCACAGTTACTTGGGCTTAAATGATTTGTGCTTCTTATTGGGGTGCCACCCTTCCCGGTTTCATACTATGCCTTCTTGTGCAACAGAGCAGATTCAAAATGACTGGATGGTCAACCTAATACAGTAGCAGCACCCAAATTTGATTCTAAGTTTAAATGGCCAGACATGGTACTTTTCAGTAGCAGGGGACAGTCCAATTCATCCAAAATAGTGGAGCTCCAAGGAAAAAAGATGGAGTTTATTCATAATAAAGAAGAAACATGGCAATTTATTAGAACATGCAACATATGGGGACTCTAAACGGAGGATTCATCAGACACAAACCGCCGAATGTAAACTATTTATTGAAAATAGGAGCTTAGTAGGAGGACTGGGAGCATCTGTAGGCTAGATCTAAAGAGAAGCTCTTGATTTGTCCCCAACATCAAATCCGGTGAAGGCCCGTACTAAAATTTGTGCAGCCAAATTGAAACGAGTAAAACTTCATGTATGGATGCAACAACCTGCGCCGAATCTGAGAAAGGCCAAAACCTAGCACCATAGTAGCCGCCGCATCTGGCAAGTCAATACGCCTAAGTTACATAGGGAAAGTAGAATTCTAGATTGGGAGAAAAGGGAGGAGAAATACATGGGCATAAATCTTGGCAATGCATCAGAGTGTCGAGAGCTCACTGTGACGCCGTCGTAGACTGCTATTGCCGGCGCAGAGTGGTGCAGCCCCGCATCACTGCCTCGAGGAACCCAGAGAGTTCACCACACAGCCGAGGCCACCACTGCCACCGAGCAACACGGGCTGAAACTTCAACGCCATCACCAAGCATGGCGCCGCCCAAGACCTAGGCAGCTGCCCCACCTACCCATGGCGCCGCCGTGCGCCGCCGATACGGTTCGCCACTCTTCTTCTTTAAAAAAACAAAAATTGTTTGCAACAGTTTAGAAAAGGACGGGGAGGTGGGGCTGTGTTCGAGTCAATGCTTGAAACGTAAAATTACTTCAACCTCAATATAATTTTCCAGTGAGGGACAGTGGGCTAGCTTTTCCCCAATCGCAAAACGGTGCCTTGGCTGGAGGCATGGTCTGCCTCGGTCGATCGACCGGGGTGAAGAATTATTTATTCTTCACCCTGGGTTATTAATAGAGTTTCTATATATATATATATATATATATATATATATATATATATCAGGATCTTTCCAACACAATGTGCTTGCCAAAGGATAAAGTATAAAAAGGAAAGGTGAAGATCACCACGACTCTTGCATAAGACATAAGATAAAAATAAAAGATATGCCCTTCGCAAAGGGAAGCAGAGGTTGTCATGTGCTTTTACGGTTGGATGCACAAAATCTTAATGCGAAAGAACGTCACTTTATATTGCCACTTGTGATAGGGACCTTTATTATGAAGTCCGTCGCTTTTATTGCTTCCATCTCACAAGATCGTATAAAGCTTATTTTCTTCACACTAATAGATTATACATATTTAGAGAGCAATTTTTATTGCATGCAACAGTGACAACTTACTTGAAGGATCTTACTCAATCCATAGGTAGATATGGTGGACTCTCATGGCAAAACCGGGTTTAGGGTTATTCTGAAGCACAAGTAGTATCTCTACTTGGTGCAAAGAATTTGGTTAGCATGAGGGGGAAAGGCAAGCCCAACATGTTGGATGATCCATCATAATACACTTTATTTCGGATATAAGGAAACATAACCCATTACGTTGTCTTCCTTGTCCAACAACAACTTTTTAGCATGTCATATTTTAATGAGTGCTCACAAGCATAAAATATGTCCAAGATAGTATATTTATATGTGAGAACCTCGCTTTCTTTATTACTTCCTATTAATTGCAACGATGACCAAAACTATGTTTGTCAACTCTCAAAAAATTTTATTCATCATACTCTTTATATGTGAAGTCATTACTCTCCATAAGATCAATATGATCTCTTTATTTCTCTTTTATTCTTTCTCTTTTTTTTCTCAAGATCATAGCAAGATAACCAAGCCCTTGACTTAAAACTAATCTTTATTATATATAGCTCACAGACTCGATTACATAGAAGGATCATAAAGCAAAACTCAAAACTAAATCACACGAAAACTTTATTCTACTAGATCAAGATATTACCAAAATGATCAAACTAAGAAAAACGGTAACGATAGTAGTGTGTTGGTGATACGATATCGGGGCACCTCCCCCAAGCTTGGCAGTTGCCAAGGGGAGTGCCCATACTCGATACTCAAATCGCCTTTGGCGGCAGTGATGATGGAGTTATTGATGATGTAGGCTTGTCGCCCATCTTCCAAGGCATAGGCTCACCATCATAGAAGGATGATCGAGTCTTCGGGATCCTCAAGTCTGTAGCCAAACTTATCCTCTTGAATCTATATTCATACTCACAGTTTTGGTTTTGCAGGTCATAGATCTGGGCTTGGAGGTGCTCGATTTTCTCGTGAAGCTTGAAGATGGTCTCCCCAATGTTCTTGGCATCCAGTTTGTGATTGTTGGTGAACTCCGTGATCATCATGTGGTTGGCATCGAGTCCGCGTTCCACCATGCCCTGTCACTTGAAAACTTGTTGCTCCATTGCTTCGAGTCTTGTCTCCACGCTTCCAGTCCTCCTTGGTCCCTCAACACCGCGGATCTGCAGCACCCCCTCACTCAACTCAATGGTTTGAGGGTGTTGCAGCACCTCCGTGAGGTAGGGGTTGATGACCCTCTCGAAAAACTTGTCCTTGGGGGCGCTTGAAGACGTCATGGTGATCTAGATCTGTCAGAAAAACAGCTCGAAACAAAAACAGAAGATATTTGCGTGGTACGGTGGTCAAAACCTTCGGGATATTATATAATGAATTTTTACCGACCAAAAGAAGTATCGGGCAAGAAAACGGTGTCCGGAGGACACATTATGTGCCCACGAGGCAGGGGGCGCGCCCTCCACCCTCGTGGATGCCTCGTGTCCTTTTCGGACTACTTAATTTCCTATTTTCTTAAATATTCCAAAATAGAGAAAAATTGCTATTATAACTATTTTGGAGTCGGTTTACTTACCGTACCACATCCCTATTCCTTTTTGGAGTCCGAAATGTTCTGGAAAGTGTCCCTTACATACTCCTCCGGGGTTACGGTGTTAATAACATTAGTTTCAACATTTATGGGATTACCCGAGATATAATGTTTGATTCTTTGACCGTTCACCACCCTTAGATTTGTGCCTTCGAAGTAGTTGATTTCTATGGCACCGGAACGATAGACCTCCTCGATAACGTAAGGACCTTCCCATTTAGAGAGAAATTTTCCTACAAAAAATCTTAAATGAGAGTTGTATAACAGAACATAATCACCTACATTAAACTCACGTTTTTGTATCCTTTTGTCATGCCATATTTTAACTTTTTCTTTAAATAGTTTGGCATTCTCATAGGCTTGAGTTCTCCACTCATCAAGTGAGCTAATGTCAAATAGTCTCTTCTCACCAGCAAGTTTGAAATCATAATTGATTTCTTTAATGGCCCCATATGCCTTATGTTCTAGTTCGAGAGGTAAGTGACATGCTTTTCCATAAACCATCTTATACGGAGACATACCCATAGGATTTTTATATGCAGTTCTATAGGCCCATAATGCATCATCAAGTTTCTTGGACCAATTCTTTCTAGACCTATTAACAGTCTCTTGCAAAATTAATTTAAGCTCTCTATTACTCAGTTCTACTTGACCACTATATTGTGGGTGGTATGGACATGCAATTATATGATTAACGTCATACTTAGCAAGCATCTTACGAAAAGCACCATGAATAAAATGTGAACCTCCATCAGTCATTAAGTATCTAGGGACTCCAAAACTCGGAAAAATAACTTCTTTAAGCATCTTAATAGAGGTGTTATTATCAGCACTACTAGTTGGAATAGATTCTACCCACTTAGTAACGTAATCAACAACAACTAAAATATGTGTATAACCATTAGAGGAAGGAAACGGTCCCATATAATCAAAGCCCCAAACGTCAAATGGTTCAATAACAAGTGAATAATTCATAGGCATTTCTTGACGTCTACTAATATTACCAATTCTTTGACATTCGTCACAAGAAGAGACAAACTTACAGGCGTCCTTGAAAAGAGTAGGCCAATAAAAACCGGATTGCAATACCTTATGTGCAGTTCTATCTCCAGTGTGGTGTCCTCCATAAGCCTCGGAGTAACACTTGCGTAGGATCTGTCTGTTCATGCTCAGGCACACAATGTCTAATAACACCATCTACGCCTTCTTTATAAAGGTCTGGGTCATCCCAGAAGTAATGTCTTAAATCATAGAAAAACTTTTTCTTTTGTTGGTATGTGAAACTAGGTGGTATAAATTTAGCAACAATGTAATTAGCATAATTAGCATACCATGGAGCAGTATGAGAAGCATTTATGACAGCTAATTGTTCATCAGGAAAGCTATCATCAATAGGTGGTGGGTCATCAAGAACATTCTCTCACCTAGATATGTTGTCTGCAACGGGGTTCTCAGCTCCAATTCTATCAATAATATGCAAATCAAATTCTTGTAGTAGGAGAACCCATCTAATAAGTCTAGGTTTAGCATCTTTCTTTTCCATAATATATTTAATAGCAGCATGATCAGTGTGAATAGTTACTTTAGAATCAACAATATAAGGTCTAAACTTATCACAAGCAAACACAACCGCTAAAAATTCTTTTTCAGTTGTAGCATAATTTCTCTAGGCACTATCTAGAGTTTTACTAGCATATTGGATAACATTTAGTTTCTTATCAACTCTTTGTCCTAGAACAACACCTACAACATAATCACTAGCATCACACATAATTTTAAAGGGTAAATTCCAATCAGGTGGCTGAACAATGGGTGCAAAAATCAAGGTTTCTTAAGTATTTCAAATGCTTCTACACAATCATCATCAAAGACAAAATGAACATGTTTTTGTAAGAGATTAGTCAGAGGACTAGAAATTTTTGAGAATTCTTTAATGAACTTCCTATAAAAACCGGCATGACCAAGGAAACTTCTTATACCTTTAATGTCCTTTGGACACGACATCTTTTCAAAAGCATCAACTTTAGCTTTATCAACTTCAATACCTCTTTCAGAAATTTTATGCCCCAAGACAATACCTTCATTAACCATAAAGTGGCACTTCTCCCAATTGAAGACAAGATTAGTTTCTTCACATCTCTGCAAAACTCGATCAAGGTTGCTTAAGCAATCATCAAAAGAAGTTCCATACACGGAGAAATCATCCATGAAAACCTCAAGAATCTTTTCACAAAAGTCAGAGAATATAGCAGTCATACATCTTTGAAAGGTAGCAGGTGCATTACATAAACCAAAAGGCATACATCTATAAGCAAAGGTACCAAAAGGGTAAGTTAAGGTGGTCTTTTCTTGATCCTCTTTTGACACGGGTATTTGAGAGAAACCAAAATGACCGTCTAGAAAGCAAAAATGTCTATGTTTGGATAATCTTTCTAGCATTTGATCAATAAAAGGTAAAGGGTAATGATCCTTTTTAGTAGCTTTATTTAGTTTGCGGAAATCAATTACCATTCTATAACCTGTAACAATTCTTTGTGGGATCAATTCATCTTTATCATTTGGAACAATAGTAATACCTCCTTTCTTAGGGACACAATGGACATGACTTACCCACAGACTATCAGCAACAGGATAAATTATACCTGCCTCTAGAAGCTTTAGTATTTCTTTTCTTACCACTTCTTTCATCTTAGGATTTAACTGGTTTAGCGTCTTTCTGCAATTTTATTTTGTGCTGGCATAGAGTGGGACTAATGCCCTTAAGATCATCAAGAGTATATCCAATAGCAGCACGGTGCTTCTTCAGAGTTTTCAATAATTTCTCTTCTTCTTGCTCTGAAAGGTTCGCACTAATAATAATAGGATATATCTTCTTTTCATTAGGATAAGCATATTTAAGAGTATCAGATAATGGTTTAATCTCAAACACGGGATCACCCTTGGGTGGTGGAGGATCCCCTAGAATTTCGACGGGCAAGTTGTGTTTCAAAATAGGTCCCTGTTTAAAGAATACTTCATTTATTTCCCTTCTTTCATTCATAAACATATCATTTTCATGGTCTAGCAAATATTGTTCTAAAGATCATTAGGAGGCACGACAATAGAAGCAACACCAATAATTTCATATTTACTACGCAATTATTTATCATGGGGTTGTCTACGAAATTTATCAAAATTAAAATCATGAGACATATCCCCTAAACCAACACTACAAAAAAAAGACACATCCGTGACATTTTGGGCCGAACGGAATTTTTTTCTGTCATACTTAGGACACTTCTATGACAATAATTGTGACAAAACACAGTATCATCATAGATGTGGTGGGGTCCTAGTTCTATGACAAAAAATCATGACAGAAAATGGGCTTTTTGTCCTGGGCGGGCCGGAGATGCAGCTGCATGACATTCTTTGGGACGTCCATGACGGAAAAAATCATGGTAGAAGCGAGGGCGAGGAAAATATCGGGGTGTTCCCGGTTATGGTGGGTGGTCAGGGCCGAGCAATGCATGTTTCTCTCATACACGCACGCGCGTGGGTGCGAGGCGTTGGGCTCTAACTGAACCCGAGCGAGGCATTGGGCTCTAACTGAACCCGAGCGATTGCACTGCAGGCTATGCGTTACTGAACCCGAGCGATCGATCGATGGCTGTTAACTGAACCCGGTCGAGGATTCCTACGCTACTGCTGCTAACTGACGCCGATCGATGCTGCCTCTGGATGAACAGTGAGTGTTGCTGGGGGGGTTTGGATGAACAGTTCCCGGTGGGGGTGGATGAACAGGACCCCGTGGTGTTGCCTCTGGATGAACAGGACCCCGATCGATCGAGCCGGTTGGGGCTGGATGAATAGGACCCCATGGAGGGCTGGATGAATAGTAGACGGTGGAGGGTTGGATGTACAGTAGCCCATGGAGGGGTGGTTGAACAGGAGCCCGTGGAGAGGGATGGTTGAACAGTAGCCGGTGGAGTAGCGCGCGGTGGAGGCTGGATGAACAGGAGCCTGTCGATGAACAGTCGCAGGTGGAGGCTGGAGGAGGTCGACGGTGGATGAACAGTTCTCGTGGAGGCTAGAGGGGGTCGACGGGGAGATGAACAGTATCCCATGGAGTCTCGGTTTGTGGTACGCCACACCCCTCCCCATGAACAGGATCCCCCTTTCGATTGTAGCGCTCCAACACAAGTCTGTTTCCTCCGTTTTGAGGTACGCCACACCCCTCCTGATCAACAGGACCCCCGTTTCGACCATAGGAGGCCCGTTTCCTCCGATTTGCGGTACGCCAGACCCCTCCCGATGAACAGGATCCCATTTCGAATGTGGCCGGTCGAACACAAGGCCATTTCCTCCGTTCTGCGGTACTCCAGGCCTCGTTTCCATCAGCTGTTCCGTCCAAGCCGGTTGGCTCCCATGCGTTCTATTGCCTCCCGATGAACACGGCACATTCCGTTGCCTCCCTATGAACACAAAGGCGACGCTGTTTCTCTGTTCTGACCCAGCCATGTACACGAGCCCTAGCCGTACGTACGCGCGAGTAGGCATTCGAGACCCCGTCCGTATGTACGTACGTGGCCGCATTTACTTTCTTGCACCCTGGCCGCTGTACGTACGTGTACATGCTACATGCGCGCCTCTACTACGACACGTGCGTGCCTCTGCATCGACTAATATGCATGTACACATTCGCGGCCAGAATGGCAATGCTACGTGCGAAGATGGGTCCCGACTGTCACACACTTCCTTGCGTGCGAAGATGTAGCTGTTGGGTCCCAGCAGTCAGGGGCGAATTGTTTTTTTCCGGATGCACTTCCTTGCGTGCGAAGATGTCGCAGGTAGATCCCAGCAGTCAGGGGGGAAATGTTTTTTTCATGAAATACGGTTGCCCGTCCGGTGGGTCCCTGCTGTCAGGTGGATGAATCATTATTTTCCGCGTAATAAGGAGGCACTTCCTTGCTGCGGCCGTGGACCCAGCTGTCAGCCTCTCCACGTACAGTCCATGTCTGATGGAAGCTATTCCTTGACCATGTTGACCACGCCGCGCCAAGAGCACCAGGGCGGTGGACGACGGCGAAGCCTGGGAAGGGGACGACGCGGAGCCGGGGAAGACGCGGCAGTGGATGCCCACGCGTAGAGGAGTATGAGGGTTCGCTGGTTTGCTGCGGTGTGAGGCTGTTGTCGCCGCAGAATAACAGGGGGCGTGGGTGAGTAGAGGGATGGCCTGGCTAGCGGTGGGAGTAGTAGGGGGCGGTGAGGCCTCCGTAGCATCGCAGCCGGCCACGGGAGGCAGGAGCACGAGGCACGACCGGTGCTGCTTTGGGCGGCTGGAGCAAGAAGACCAGAGGTTGAAGAAGCACTACGGCCGTTGGATGGACATCGTACAGTCACTAGAGCTAGAATCGTTCATATTGACTAAGTTGACAAAGCCCTCTGTCCCCATCAACTTAGTTGGCCCACAAGTCAGCCACCCACTATTGTGGGTTCCAGCTAGCAGGGGGTATTCATTTTTTTTGTGCGTAATAAGGAGGCACTTCCTTGCGTGCGAAGATATAGCTGGTGGGTCTGACCTATCAGCGGTGGGAACATTTTTTGCAAAATACACAGGCCCTTCTGGTGGGTCCCAACTGTCAGGTGGAGCAATCATTATTTTGCGCGTAATAAGGAGGCATTTCCTTGCGTGCGACCGTGAACCCAGCTGTCAGCCTCTCGACGCACAATCTACTTCCAATGGTGTCGTTCGTTGACCACGTTGGCCACTCTGCGCCGAGCGCATCCAAGGTGGTGGACGAGGGCGAGGCCCCGGACAGCAACGAGCCGGAGATGGGAAGACGCGGGAGTAGAGTCGCAGACGGAGAGGTGTACGAGGGTTAACTGGTTCTGGTGCGGTGTGGTTTGGTAGTCATTGGACAAGAACAGGAGGTGTGGAGGGGTGGAGGGATGGCCTGGCCAACGGTGGAGTAGCACTTCACAGCGAAGCATGCTAAGCAGAGCTGCTAGCAGCAGGAGGCGGGAGCAGGTGGTCCCGTGGTCACTGGAGGAAGAAGACGAGAGATTGAAGACGGATGCCGGTCGTTGGATGTAAATCCAATGGCTAACGATGTTAGAATCATTTGTTGACTAAGTTGACAACGACTTGCATTGGCTTCGACCTATTGGCCCACATTTCAGCCTCCAAAAATGTGGCACGTATTCAACCCATTTTTTCAGAATTTATAGTCTCTTTTTGCGGGGTAGAATTTACAGTCCATTTGATCTTTTTTTGAATTACGGTCCATTAGCTGGGCTGGGTGAACAAACAATGTAGCGTCCATGCGGCCCATTTATGTTTTTCCTAAGAAATTACAGGCCATTTGCACTTTCTCGAAATACACGATTTTGCTGGGCTTATTCTAATTATAATGTTGGAGTGGGCGTAGCAATGTTATCAAAAAATAAACAGGGGCTGAGCATTTTGTTATATATATATATATATATATATATATATATATATATATAATAAGTGATTTATTATTACATTGGTCCTTAAATCTTACCAAGCTTTTGTACACAATCACCAGGATTTCCGTTGCCAAAAAAATCCAGGATTTTATTGTTAAGAAATTATTTTTATAAGTTAATAAGAAGTGGGATATTGTTTTCTTACATATGTAAGTATCTGTTAAATATATGATGACAATAACAATAATATATAATAACATATAAAATAATTTAAATATATATAATATAGTTAGAAGGGAAACATAAGTTGGACCAGGCGTTCCTATTCTTATATAGAAAAATAGAACAGACCTCTGCGTTTTCTTAAAAAAATACATAAATTGGGCTGCCGCTGTTTCAGAAAAATAAAACCTCGGATGGGAGGTCCATAGGTCGGTCGATACATGACGGTCCTCAGGAAAATACAAACATGCCTATGGACCTCCCGTCCGAGGTCATGGGCTGCGCATGTTAAAAAAGAAAGCCTAGACGGGGCAGCCCAAAACCCAGCTGATACTTGCTGCATCAGTCATAATAAATGATACATGCCAGCTCCCCGGCTTCATTGTGAATTTATCTCCTATAGTAACTACGTTGAAAAACCTAAAAATGTAACTATGTTGACAAACCCGTGGGCCCCAACATCAGTATAGCATTAGGAGGAAGTATTTTTTTTCGATGAGGCACTTGCTTGCGTACGGCCATAGACCTGGTGGGTTCCGACTGTCGGCCTCTCCGCATACAATCCTCTCCAGATTCCTCTCGTTTGTTCAGCATGTTCACAATGGCAGACAGCGGCGTCGCGGCGAGCACACAAAGGCGCAAGAGAAGATCCGACCACCTGAGGAAGTGCCTTATTAGTAACGAAACAACTGAACTAGCCTAGTGGCCGAGTGACACTACCCGACAACTGTTCCGCCCGGGTTCGATTCCACCTGTGCAGAAAAATATCTCCAAATTTTTTGCCTCTGCCTTTATTGACATGTGGGTCCCAATTGTCATCTACGCACACCGCGTCCAACACTTGCCAAAACTTCGTCCCTCGTTTTCTCTGTTTTTCGCACACTCGACATTGTGTGGGCATCTTGAAAATAGCATATCTTTTTGACTGTGCATCATATGAAGATGTGCTATGCATGAATGTTGATCAGCATGATGTTAACTGGCTGGTAGTTCCAGTTTCGACCATGAATAAAACTTCTAGCATGATGTTAACACTGTTTGAAAAGGCCGTGTTAATATAAATGCTCTACCTCTGAAAGTTGCAGTTTTTATCTGAAATTGAACTTGGAGTTTCTTATCTGAAACTAAAACTTGCCGTTTCTTCTCTGAGAATCACATTGTCTGTACTTTTATACTCCTATGAAACTACATTTTTAAGTGCTAAAAATAGATCTCTAGAATTCATAAAATACTTCATATGCTCAATACTGCAAATCTGAAATTCAAAAGACATTCATATCTGTAAGTACTTTGAAAATACACAACACAAAACACAATTCACAACCTGTAAATACTAAGAACCCTAAGCTCCTCCTGATAATTCACAACCTGCCCGACTATTGGTCTGGGGGGCCAATCCCTCCTATTCCTCAGCGGCACATAGCCGCCCCGTGAGAAGATGTGAACGGCGAGGGAGAGGATGGCGGGGAAGCATCATTGGGCCAACTGTTTTTCTTCTGTTGCAGTTGGGTTCGATCGACGAAGACTCCACCGGCTCGCTCTGGCACGACACCCTCACAAATGGCACCCTATAGATGCTCGATCCTTCAACCTCTGGTGGATGCTCCATCTAAGATCGATACTCCCACCACCACTCCCTCACGATCGGATTCAGTGAATTTGTTTGCTCCATGGCCCAGAGGAGCAGCTCTATGTACTCCCGCGTTACTCCCTCCGGGAGTATCACCGCCTTTTCGCTCTGTTGCAGATATTTGGCCATGGATTTCGCCGTCGCCGCTAGTTGGTCCTTGTTGTCAAACCAAGACTGTATCTCCAACATCCTAGCAAGCTTCACAGGGTCGCCGTCTACGATCCTCACGTATCGATTGTACTCCTCCATCGATCTACTTCTCCATAGCACCTTCACTCGCCGGCGGTGGTTTTTGAATGGAAGAGGAGAGGATCAGCGCTAGTTTTGTTTTAGAACAGGAGAGGAGTGACGCTGGTTTTGGATTGGAACAGGAGAGGAGGGGCGGTGGTTTTGAAATAGAAGAGGAAAGGAGCGGCGCTAGATTTAGATTGGACCAGGAGAGGAGCGGTGGTGGTTTAAGAGGAGAAGAGCGGAAGAGCGGCGCTGGTCTTGGAAGTATTTTTTTGTTTTGCTTATTTTGGGTCAAAGTTTGACCATGTACTGTATTTGACAAGCAAAATGTGAATGCATGTCACCAAAAATGTATCGTTTGGTTCGTATCTGAATGCACTTTCAAATTATATCATTTTTGCAACATATAACATATATTTTATTTGCGAAAATCATGGTCAATTATGACCCGGAATAAAAGGGAGACTAGTTAATGTGGGGTCACTTTCTTAATTGAAGGGCAAATTGATTTTGACTTTGATCCAGTCACAGTGCGCCGGACCTCTCATCCAATCCTAAATCGCTGCCGCACGCTCCTCTCCCTCTTCTCCATTACAAAACCACCTCCTCTCCTCTCCATCATCTCCATTCCAAAACCACCATCTCGCCTCTCCCTCTTCTCCATTGCAAAACCACCTCCTCTCTCCTCGGACGAGGATCCCCTAACGTAGCCCATCCTGCCATTGAGACACTGACACATGGGTCCACCAAGCGCTGGGCCCACCTATGAGTGACCGAAAGGCAGGGGAACCTCTCCTCTCCATCATCTCCATTCCAAAACCACCATCTTGCCTCTCCCTCTTCTCCATTTGAAAACCACCCCCTCTCCTCTCCATTCCAAAACCACTGGCTCGCCTCTCCCTCTTCTCTATTGCAAGACCATCGTCTCTCCTCCCATCTTCCAAAGCTAGCACCGGACCACTCAGAAGGACATCTATGGAGGGGATGCAGCAGCGAATCAGGCAGATTGTCGGCGGCGACCAGGCAAAGTTAGCCAGGTTGAAGGAGATCCTTACTTGGTTTGACAATGAGTGGGAGATTTCGAGGATGGTGAGGGTCATGTGGAAATGTATGTGAAAGAGCGAGACGACGATGATGATGGCGGCGATGTACTCCTCGGCGGCAGTCATGCCGCCGTCCTTCGAGTTCATCGAGTATCTCCTCTGGGCGATGGAGCAAACAGATTCGCCCGAGGCGAAAGTCAGGCGGAGGTGGTGGGCGTATAGGTCGAAGGTCGAGCACTGATGACCCACATGTATAGGGGATCTATTGTAGTCCTTTCGATAAGTAAGAGTGTGGAACCCAACGACGAGCAGAAGGAAATGATAAGCGGTTTCCAGAAAGGTATTCTCTGCAAATACTGAAATAAGTGGTAACAGATAGTTTTGTGATAAGATAATTTGTAATGAGCAACAAGTAACAAAATTAAATAAGGTGCAGCAAGGTGGCCTGATCCTTTTTGTACCAAAGGACAAGCCTGGACAAACTCTTATAAGATGTAAAGCGCTCCCGAGGACACGTGGGAATATCATCAAGCTAATTTTCATCACGTTCATATGATTCACGTTCGGTACTTCGATAATTTGGTATGTGGGTGGACCGGTGCTTGGGTACTGCCCTTACTTGGACAAGCATCCCACTTATGATTAACCTCTATTGCAAGCATCCGCAACTACAACAAAATTATTAAGGTAAACCTAACCATAGCATGAAACATATGAATCCAAATCAGCCCCTTATGAAGCAACACATAAACTAGGGTTTAAGCTTCTGTCACTCTAGCAACCCATCATCTACTTATTAGTTCCCAATGCCTTCCTCCAGGCCCAAATAATGGTCAAGTGCCATGTAGTCGACGTTCACATAACACCACTGGAGGAGAGACAACATACATCTCATCAAAATATCGAACGAATACCAAATTCACATGACTACTAACAGCAAGACTTCTCCCATGTCCTCAGGAACAAAAGTAACTACTCACAAAGCATAAACATGTTCATAATCAGAGGGGTATTAATATGCATATAGGATCTGAACATATGATCTTCCACCAATTAAACCAACTAGCATCAACTACGAGGAGTAATTAACACTACTAGCAACCTACTAGCACCAATCCCAGACTTGGAGACAAGAATTGGATACAAGAGATGAACTAGGGTTTTGAGATGAGATTGTGCTGATGAAGATGTTGATGGAGATTTCCCTCTCCCGATGAGAGGAGCGTTGGTGATGACGATGGTGATGATTTCCCCCTCCGGGAGGGAAGTTTCCCCGGCAGAACAGCTCCGCCAGAGCCCTAGATTGGTTCCGCCAAGGTTCCGCCTCGTGGCGGCGGAGTTTCGTCCGAGAAGATGGCTTATGATTTTTTTCCCATCGAAAGACTTCATGTAGCAGAAGATGGCCACGGGAGGGCCACCAGGGGGGCCACGAGGTAGGGGGCGTGCCCCCCACCCTCGTGGGCAGGGTGTGGCCCCCCTAGTGAAGTTCTTGCTCTCAGTATTTTTTTATATATTTGGAAAACATCTTCCATGAAGTTTCAGGACTTTTGGAGTTGTGCAGAATAGGTCTCTAATATTTGCTCCTTTTCCAGCCCAGAATCCCAGCTGCGGGCATTCTCCCTCTTTATGTAAACCTTGTAAAATAAGAGACAATAGGCATAAGTATTGTGACATAATGTGTAATAACAGCCCATAATGCAATAAATATTGATATAAAAGCATGATGCAAAATGGACGTATCAACTCCCCCAAGCTTAGACCTCGCTTGTCCTCAAGCGAAAAGCCGAAGTCGGAAAATATGTCCACATGTTTACAGATAGAGGTGTCGATAAAAATAAAATACGGACATGAGGGCATCATGATCATTCTTAGAACAACAACTTATATAATTCTTGTCATATGATCTCTAATGCTAGAGTAATAATTCAATCACAATATCAAGTATGAATCGTAAACTTCATTGAAAACTAACAAACTACAATCTCAGTCATTGGAGCAATTGCCATTTATCATAACATAGGAAAGAGTCAATGTATAAGAGATTTTCAGCAAGTCCACATACTCAACTATCATTTAATCTTTCACAATTGCTGACACTCACGCAATACTTATGGGTATGGAGTTTTAATCGTACACAGAGAAAGATAGGGGCTTATAGTTTTGCCTCCCAACGTTTTACCTCAAGGGTAATGTCAATAGTAATAGTTCATGAAAACTCACATCCAATTAGCCATATATACCAGGATCTTTCCAACATATTGTGCTTGCCAAAGGATAAAGTGTAAAAAGGAAGGGTGAAAATCACCATGACTCTTATGCAATGTAGGAGATAAAAGTAAAAGATAGGCCCTTCGCAGAGGGAAGCAGAGGTTGTCATGCGCTTTTATGGTTGGATGCACAAAATCTTAATGCGAAAGAACATCACTATATATTGCCCCTTGTGATATGGACCTTTATTATGCAGTCTGTCACTTTTATTACTTCCATATCACACGATCGTATAAAGCTTATTTCATCCACACTAATCAATCATACATATTTAGAGAGCAATTTTTATTGCTTGCACCAATGACAACTTACTTGATGGATGTTACTCAATCCATAGGTAGATATGGTGGACTCTTATGGCAAGACTGGTTTGAGGGTGTTTGGAAACACAAGTAGTATCTCTACTTGGTGCAATGAATTTGGCTGGAATGAGGGGGAAAGGCAAGCTCATCATGTTGGAAGATCCAAGACAATATAATTCATCTCAGATGTAAGAAAACATGACCCATTATGTTGTCTTTCTTGTCCAATGTCAACTCTTTAGCATGTCATATTTTAATGAGTGCTCACAATCATAAAAGATGTCCAAGATAGTATATTTATATGTGAAGACCTCTCTTTATTTATTACTTCCTATTAATTGCAACGATGACCAAAACTATGTTTGTCAACCCTCAACAACTTTTATTCATCATACTCTTTCTATGTGAGCTCATTAATCTCCATAAGATTCACATGATATCTTTGTTTCTTTTTATTCCTTTCTCTTTTTCTTTTATTCACTTAAGATCATGGCAAAATAATCAAGCCCTTGACTCAACACTAATCTTTATTATATAGCTCACGGACTCGATTACATAGAATGATAATAAAGCAATACTCACGACTAGATCATACTAAGAACTTTTATTCTACTAGATCAAGATATTACCAAAAGGATCGAACTAAGAAAAACGGTAAAGATAAAAGTGAGATACGATACCGGGGCACTCCCCCAAGCTTGGCAGTTGCCAAGTGGAGTGCCCATACCCAGGTGATTATGTCTCCTTTGTTGGTGAAGAAGGTGGGGTTGTTGATGATGGATAGTCGCACATCGAGCGTAGGAGGCCTTCTAACTTGCGGATAATGCCCTTGAGTGCGATAATATGCTCCCTCAACAAAATATTTTCACGTGTGAGATACTTATTTTGTATACGAGCCAACTCAATCATCTTGAAAGCTTCGATTTCTGTTGGGGTAAGAAGATTGTGATCCAGTTGAAGGGTGTCTTCTGTTGCTGGAACTTTGTCCTGCACGGCCTTCTTGATCCCTTCATCCTTGTTGATCTCCATAGGTTCTTCTCTCTTCAGCTCTATCTTCATTAGCCAAGCATCGTTGCCCTCATGGTTGGAGGGGGAGGGAGATGATATAGTGCCTGGCCTTGACAACTGAGGGAGTCCTGGATTAGGGGGGTCTCTGAACAGCCGGACTATCTCCATTGGCCGGACTATTAGACTATGAAGATACAAGATTGAAGACTTCGTCTCGTGTCCGGGTGGGACTCTACTTGGTGTGGAAGGCAAGCTAGGCGATACGGATATGGATATCTCCTCCTTTGTAACCGACTTAGCGTAACCCTAACCCTCTCCGGTGTCTATATAAACCGAAGGGTTTTAGTCTGTAGGACAACAATCACAACATAAAATCATACCATAGGCTAGCTTCTAGGGTTTAGCCTCTCTGATCTCGTGGTAGATCTACTCTTGTACTACCCATATCATCAATATTAATCAAGCAAGATGTAGGGTTTTACCTCCATCAAGAGGGCCCGAACCTGGGTAAAACATCGTGTCCCCTGCCTCCTGTTACCATCCGGCCTAGACGCACAGTTCGGGACCCCCTACCCGAGATCCGCCGGTTTTGACACCGACATTGGTGCTTTCATTGAGAGTTCTGCCGTGCCGTCGCCATCAGGAAGGATGTCTCGTCCCATCTTTAAAGACGGCATTGTTGCTGAGGGAGCTTTGGCTATCGGCCAAACTCTCCAGCTAGGTGGTTTTCTTATGACTGCCTGTTCGGCCGCTGCGCCGACGATGACTTCTCGGGTCATCGAAAGCAATCTTCATGTCAACTCGGAACTCGCCGAGCAGTTAGATCCAATGGAGCTCTCTTTCCTGAACGAGCTCTTGGATCACATCGCCACCCTGGGAGTCGCTACAGACTATGATCAGATTGGGCCTACACCCGATCTGAGAGAGATCAACTCTCCCCAGGTCACCCATCACGTTGCAGTGGTGGAGGAACAATGCGGCAACCCTTCATCTATCTTAAGGACTAACTATGTCCGGATTCCTGATCCCTCCAAGCCAGATACCCGCGGAGGGGAGGACGTCACTCAAGGCCTGAACCTAGAATCAGGCAGCGGGCCAGATTTATCGGAAAACATCCAAGAATCCAAACTTCCGAGTTTGGAAACTCCTTGGCCCCTGAGTCTCAGATTGGGTGAGGATTCGGATTCAATTCCACCCACCCACCCAAACATACATGATCTATCCCAAATTAGGCAAGAGTCCGAAGAAATAGTACACCATTACTGGGCCAGATTCCTCCTAGTCATGAACAGGACAAAGGACTGCCGCGAGGAAGACGCAATTTTTTTCTTCTGCAATAATTGCACGGACAAGGGAATCCTCAACGCCATCAGTCACCACGAAATTACACGCTTTGCCGACTTGGCGTCCATAGTATGAAAGTACTATGCGATGGAAAGCGCCTGGAAAACCGAAATAAAATTTTGGGATAATCCGGCCCTGAACACAAACCCAGTCCGAAATAAAAGGGTGCATTATCACAATACACCTGGGTTAACTACCAAAAAGCAAAAGCCCTCTACGGGGCAAGGAACCGTACTGGAGGGATGGCTCAACGGACCCTGCAAAATTCATAGTACAGCGGATGCAATACCAACGCACAACCTTAGAGCATGTTGGATACTCCGGCAGGTGGCCAAAAGTGGTGAGGATCCGCTCCTCCCAAATACCACAGAGCACCATCCCGTGGACAACAATACGGTGTTAACAGTCTTTGAGTCCTTCGCGTCAAATAATAAACGCAAGCGAACACTCTGCAGCATGGCCGAAATCTGCCACATAGCAGAAATAAATCCTTGGAGTGACACGGCTATTACCTTCAATGCCAGTGACGAACGTAAATTCCGAACAGCCCGAGCACCAGCCACACTGGTCCTCAGTCCAATCATGGACGACTTTCGACTCACCAAGGTACTCATGGACGGCGGCAGCGGATTAAACCTCATCTATGAGGAAACTCTTCAAAAGATGGAAATAGACTGGAGCCGCATTGAGCAAAGTAGCACAACCTTTAGAGGAATCATCCCCAGTCGGGAGGCACGCCGTGCTGGGAAAATCACACTAGACGTGGTATTCGGCACGCGGGGTAATTACAGGTCTGAAGAAATTACATTCCAAGTGGCCCCGTTCAGCAGCGGATACCACGCTCTATTAGGGCGGGAGGCATTTACAATCTTCCAAGCCATACCCCATTACGAGTACATGAAGCTCAAAATGCCCGGGCCCAATGGAATCAACACTCTTGCTAGTGACCCGGACATAGCACTCCGCGCCAAAAATAAGACAGCTGCACTGGCCCTTGAGGCACTATCCGAAGCCCTAGAGGCCGAGGAACTAACTGCGCTGCGCTCCATGGTAAACAGGGACAGCGTGATACTCGATAAAAGATCCAAGTCCACCTCCTTTAAACCGGCGGACGAAATAGTCAAATTCCAAGTCCATCCAACGGACCCTACAAAAACAGCTTCCATCGAGGCACAATTAAACCCTGATGTCGACGCCGCACTACGAGAGTTCCTACGCGAGAACTAGGACATTTTTGCCTGGCACCCTTCAGACATGCCAGGAATCCCACGCAGGCTGGCTGAGCACAGCCTAAATATCCTAAAAGGATTCAAGCCAGTCAAGTAGGCTCTTCAATGTTTCTCCGAACCTAAGAGACAAGCCATGGGAGAGGAACTAGCCAAGCTATTAGAGGCCGGATTCATCAGAGACATAAAACATCCGGACTGGCTAGCAAACCTGGTGATGGTACCAAAGAAGGACAAATCCTGGCGCTTGTGCGTCAATTTTAAGGACCTTAATAAGGCCTGCCCAAAGGATCCCTTCCCCCTCCCCCGCATCGATCAAATCATCGATGCTACCGCAGGACATGATTCATTGTGCTTCCTCGACGCATACTTCGGCTACCATCAAATTGAAATGGCGGAGCCAGACCAAGCCGCAACGGCATTCATCACACCATACGGCCCATTCTGCTTAAACACAATGCCCTTTGGGCTCAAAAATGCCGGCGCAACATATCAGCGCATGATTCAGACATGTCTGGCATACCAGATCGGCAAAACAGTGGAGGCATACGTGGATGACGTGGTCGTTAAAACCAAGCATGTCGAAACTCTAGTAGACGACTTGAGGCTTACATTCGACAACCTCCGAACATATGACATCAAGCTCAATCCGGAAAAATGCGTTTTCGGCGTACCAGCCGGAAAGCTCCTGGGATTCATTGTCTCCAGTAGAGGTATTGAAGCTAATCTGGCCAAAATCCGAGCATTGTCACAGTTGGCTACCCCAACAGACCTCAAACAAAAAATACAAAAATTGACTGGATGCGTGGCGGTTCTAAGCCGCTTTATCTCCCGCTTGGGAGAAAAGGCATTACCCCTTTATCGCCTCCTCTGGTGCACCGAACACTTCGAGTGGACGGATGCCGCCACAGCCGGACTCAACGAAATAAAAGCCATATTGGCAACAAACCCAGTCCTGGCCGCGCCAAACATTGGCGAACCAATGCTATTATACATTGCGGCAAATCATCAAGTAGTAAGCGCAGTGCTCGTCGTCGAGCGAGAAGTGGATGGACACAAATTCCCCCTTCAAAAGCCGGTTTACTATGTGTCCACTGTCCTTACTCCATGCAAATCACGGTACCCACATTATCAAAACATAGCGTACACGGTATTGATGGCATCCCGGAAGCTACGACACTACTTTCAAGAGTGTTCGATAACGGTAGCCTCGAAAGTACCACTTAACGATATTATAAACAACCGCGACGCCATGGGCCGGATTGCCAAATGGGCCATTGAGCTCTTCCCGTTTGACATAACTTACAAGCCACGGCGAGCTATTAAGTCGCAAGTTTTGGCTGACTTCGTCGCTGAGTGGACGGAAGCCGAACTCCCTAAAGAGTATGACACATATTCAAACTGGATCATGCACTTCGACGGCTCCAAAATGTTGGCTGGTCTGGGGGCTGGCGTCGTTTTGACGTCCCCAACAGGAGATACCGTTCAATATGTATTACAGATAATGTATACGGACTCCAACAATGCAGCCGAATATGAGGCCCTTCTACATGGTCTCCGGATGGCAGTATCCATGGGCATTCAACACCTAGAGGTGCGCGGGGATTCGAACCTCGCAATATCCCAAATTAATGGAGACTTTGATGCCAAGGATCGAAAATGGCAGCTTATCGCAACGCCGTCCTAAAAATGTCAGCTCGGTTTGAGGGGCTCGAATTTCACCATGTGGCTCGGGAAAATAATCTGGCGGCGGATATCCTCGCCCGCATCGGCGCAAAACGTGACGCGGTCCCTCCCAACATATTTTTGAAAAGGCTCTTCAAGCCATCTGTAGCATGGGAAGGGGACACCGGTAACAACAATCCGAACCCGGCCAAAATACCCGATAACGAACTCTCTGACACAACCGGAGGCTACGCCACCGAAATAACACATTCAGCCCACGAAATAATGGCCATTATTGCCCCGTGGACAGAACCATTCCTGGCTTACCTAACTAGGCAGGAACTTCCGGAGGACCAAAATGAGGCACGCTGCATAGTGCGGCGATCCAAGGCCTACAGGGTCCATGAGGGAGAATTGTACAAAAAAAGCGCTACAGGAGTCCTTCAAAGGATGATGTCCGAAGAGGAAGGGTGGAACCTTTTGGCAGAAATTCATGCCGGACTCGGCGGTCACCACGCCGCAGCTCGGGCTCTTGTAAGCAAGGCCTTCCATACAGGATTCTATTGGCCAACGGCCCAGGCAAATGCACATGACTTGGTCCAGCATTGCGCCGGTTGCCAGCTCTTTGCAAATCAAAGCCACATGCCACCCACCGCCCTCCAAACAATCCCCATTACATGGCCCTTCACAGTCTAGGAGCTTGACATGGTTGGACCCCTTAAAGGGGGAACCCACAAGAAAAAATACTTATTGGTCATGGTGGAGAAATTCACCAAATGGATAGAGGCTAAACCGGTTAAAACAGCCGAATTCGGACCGGCAATAGATTTCATATCCGGGGTTGTACACCGCTACGGCATCCCCCACAGCATCATCACTGATAACGGCACGAACTTCACGGCCGACGAGGTAAAACTCTGGTGCAGCAAAATGGGCATCAAGCTCGATTATGCTTTAGTCTATCACCCACAAACCAACGGACAAGTCGAACGAGCAAATGGTCTTATAATAAGCGGCATTAAACCCAGAATAGTGTGCTCCTTAACGGAGTATGACACGCACTAGGTAGAGGAGCTCGACTCCGTACTCTGGGGGCTGCGGACCACGGCAAATCGTAGTACCGGATATACACTGTTTTTATGGTGTACGGCGCAGAGGCAGTCCTACCCTGTGACATAATTCATGACTCACCTCCAGTGCGCATGTACGAAGAAAGAGAAGCCGATCTCGATCGGCAGGACAGTCTGGACACCTTGGAGGAAGAGCGCGACATAGCCAAAGCCCGTTCCGCATTTTACCAGCAACAAGCTCGCAGACACCAAAGCAAAGAAGTACGAGCCAAAACTTATAACGTTGGCGAACTAGTTCTACGGCTGCCGGATAAGAAAAAGAACAAGCTCGAGCCCAAATGGGAAGGTCCCTTCATTATCGACCAAGTTCTGACCGGTGGAGCGCACCGACTGTGGGAAGCATCGACTAGTCGACTCGAGCCGAACCCATGGAACACAGCGAGGCTTCGAAGATTCTACGCTTAGCACTGGACTCTATGTTAGTCCCCTCCTTGTGTCCATTTTCTGCATATGCATCATCTGTCTTGTTTCCCTTTCTTTCTTTTATTTCTCTAGGCCTTCAAGGGTCACCTTGTGCCTCACTCGTACATTACAGATGCGCTAGCCGCACTCTTCATACCTGGGGGCTTCTTTCACAGAAGCTTAAGTTATTTACCTGGGCCTCATGCCCAACACATGTGTTATACTTCCGCATGTACCTTTTTTCACCATTATATGCATCGATATGACTTAAGTTTTGGCCAAGCTGGGTTGCCTGGCTCTTGTATTTATGCCCTACGTTCCCGTTAATTCGGCTAGGGCATAAGGGGAGCACCTCTGCGATTGTTACCGCTGGGTCAGCCGGACGTGTACCTCAGACTGGGTGAAGCCGAAAGCTAGCGTTCTTAAGGGAATATTCGGTCGGTGAACAAAAGATGACTTTTATTTATTATCCATATCTGCCCCCAGATGCTTTTTCTGTGCTTCTTGTCGCAGTCCGTACATGCACTTTAGGGCATGCTTACCCAGGGAAAGGAACCCTTAACGGAAGTATTCTCCCTGGAAGATGTTTCTTACTACCCATGTAATATAACATAACTAGTTGGGCACTTGTCTGATAAAGCACTAATGACCCCTACGCCTGGTCTCCATGCATGCCCTGGTTCTTACATAACTGAGAGGGTATTCGGATACACTCCAGACCGTCGGGTCCCGAGGTCGAAGCGAAAAGGTCCTCCATGACAAACGATCTACAATCCGGCTAGAAGGCATTATACATGTCACTTTAAAATTACATAGTCAATTTGACTGGTTGAATTCCTCTTCAATACCATCCAAAAGACTGTCTAGTCTACAGTCCTGTTGGGAATACTTTGCGGCCAATTCTACTTGGCCGTACACTAAGCTCACAGGGATATCCTTCCCATCAGGCCCCACAGGTCCGACTTCAGCCATGTGGTTCAGGTCAGCCTTCGTGTACCGTGTCTTCACCATTGCCCAGGCTTCCCTGGCGCCCTGATGGCAGACCGATATCTTCCATAATCGGAAGCGCCGCCGTGCTCCCTTCAGCTTTTCTGCAAGCTCTCCAAAGCCTTTGGGTATGGAGACGGATGGCCACAAGGCCTGGGCGACGCCTTGCATCACCTGCCGAACTCGTTCGTGCAGCTATGAGAGCTCGGGAAGAAGTTCACCCATTGAACCGGGCATTTCCTCGGCAGGACGACCTATTAGCATACCTACAGACATAACTCTGTCAGCCAGCTTCCTCGCCGAACTCTTTTTCAAAGTTCGTTCAAGCACTTACTAAATATGCCACGTCGAAGCCGCCGATTTTCCTTAACAGAGTCCGACAGTTGGGCGCGAACATCTTGTAGTTCGACGCCCAGCTTGGTGTTGGCATCTTGGAGATCATTTTTCTCCTGCCTCACCCTCGTAAGCACGTTCTCACCGGCCTTCAGCTGGCGTCGGAGCTGTTGCTTATCCGGATCTACTCCAGTGTCATCTGCAATTTTATCGTCAGATTTGCATATACGCCGCATTCTATATGATACTTATCATTTGAAGGATATGTTACCAGAGGGGGTCTCTTTGGGCACCCCTGCTGCGGCCAGTGCGGCCTGAAGTTGGGCTTTGCACTCTTCTAGCTCCTAGGATAGTTGAGTATTCTTTTTTGTAAGAACTTGCATAACAAATGATCCTTAAATCAGTTATCCTAACTGTTTCAAGTCTCAGGGGCTACTGATATATATAATCACCAAATTTTCTCACCAGTATGTATTTTACATACTGCTCCGTGGCTCTGGCTAGACCATTTTGAGCGGCACAGAGGTGTGCGTCTCCCGAGTTGAAGGCATCCAATGCCTCTTGGGAGAAACAAGCGTCACGAAGAACAGTCCGGCGACGCTTGTGGTTCATGGCACTTTCCACCTCGGAATGGGTGGCAGACAGTTTATCCGCATCCTCTGTCGGAGGAGCACCCGGCGCATGCCTCGTATTCGTTCCCGCCTCCGAATCCGGCCTTGGAGCCTGGCTTGTGGAGGCGCGATTGGTAGCCTCTCCAGGTATAGTCCGGCGAGCGCTCTTTTTCCTGAAAAGAAGGCATGGGCGTTAATATGCCTCTGAGAATAATGTCTTGCAATAAAGACGGCACGCTGTACCACTGCGCCGGTGTCTCAATCCGGACTGCGGGTCTTTTCAGCCTGCATGGCCTCTCGACCCCTTGTTGGCCAGTCACCGTAGGCTCGGCCTGCTACCTCGAGGACCTCACCTGCAAAACATGGTTGTTATACGGCGATCAAGAACACGCAAGGACAGATCCTTTTTGAAGTGCTGGGACTTCGGTCTCAGACACCTGTGAGGCTGGAACTAGCCTAGGGTAATCGGCTGTGATGGCCACCAAAGCATTATCATTGCTCGATTGGTAAAACACCCCATCGATCAGCTCCACAGATATGTCCGGATCCTCTTGGGAGGCCGGGTCGAGGGACCGTCCAGGGTCCTCAGGTTGTGGAGGGGGGTTGTTTATCTTCGTTACAGCCTAGCGCAGTTCCTGCGTAGAAATCGCTAGACTGAATACTTAACTGCGGAAATATGAAACGGATGGGCGAGAAAAAGTCTCCGCTTACCCAGCTCGGAGGATTGTACATAGAAAATCCGCCCTGCGGGTTGACACAAAGGAATTCCTCCTCTTCTCCCTTGTACAAAGCGGATAGGATCTTTATTAGATCAGCAACCAATCCCGGCCCTTTACAGCCATAGCGGGTGGCGTCATCCTCCCCGTTGAAATCCCACCTGGGGTGGCCTCTATACTAAAGTGGCTACACCCCCCGCACGATACATATGGCCATGACCTCGATCATGGTCAATCCGGATCGAGCTAAAAAACTTATCCAGCTCATTAGGTAAAGAACATCCCTGTCATCTTCCTCCAGGGGGGCTCCGTGGACGCCAGCTCCGATGCTTCTTCAAAGGGGCGTTGTCGAACTCAGGAAGGCCGATCCGAATAGGATCCGGGAGGGGGACGTCTTCTATATAAAACCATTCTGAAGGCCAGTCTTCGGACGTCTTCTTTGGGGTTCCGGACAGGTATCCGATCCCGGCAACACGCCATACTTCGGCTCCGCCCACTTGATATATTGACCCCTTCTGAGAACGGGGCACAAGGCAGAACAACTTCTTCCACAGAGCGAAATGAGCCTCACAGCCCAAAAACAACTCGCAAAGGGCTACGAATCCCGCGATATGCAGCATGGAGGCAGGCGTAAGATTGTGCAACTGGAGGCCGTAGAACTCCAGGAGCCCCCAGAGAAACGGATGAATTGGAAATCCGAGCCCTCTTACCAAATAAGGGACAAGGCATACCCACTCTCCCTTGGAGGGATTGGGAAGGCTCTCCGCTTGCTCTCCGCCATTATAGGTGGCGAGCCCGGCTCAAACCGGGACCATGCACGCTGGGGGAAGAAATCCCTTGGACTAAAGCATCACTAATTTGTTGTGCGGGACGGAACATCTCTCCCAATCTCCAGGCTTAGAGCTAGGGGTGTGAGAGGAGGAGCTGCGTCGACCGGCCATGATGGAATGGATCTATGTCGGGTGTGCTCCGATGAAGGCTCGCCAAGGGAGGATGGTGTGATTTGGATCTGAATCCTCGTCTTTTTAAATAGGCGGCTCATTCACACAGCTAGGGGGATAAATGTGAAAACACCCTGGCTCTTCACATTCGCTCGACACGTGGAAAGTGGCCATTATTGGGCATGGAAGCCAAGGAGTGCAACATTCACAAGAAACCGGACATTATTTTGACAGGTACACAGAATTTGGAGAGGAACCCGCCTTGCAATGCCGAAGACAATACTGCGCGCCGGACTCATCGTCATTGAAGCCTGGTTCAGGGGCTACTGAGGGAGTCCTGGATTAGGGGGTCTCCGGACAGCCGGACTATCTCCATTGGCCGGACTGTTAGACTATGAAGATACAAGATTGAAGACTTCATCTCATGTCTGGGTGGGACTCTACTTGGCGTGGAAGGCAAGCTAGGTGATACGGATATGGATATCTCCTCCTTTGTAACCGACCTTGTGTAACCCTAACCCTCTCCGATGTCTATATAAACCGAAGGGTTTTAGTCCGTAGGACAACAATCACAACATAAAATCATACCATAAGCCAGCTTCTAGGGTTTAGCCTCTCTGATCTCGTGGTAGATCTACTCTTGTACTACCCATATCATCAATATTAATCAAGCAGTACGTAGGGTTTTACCTCCATCAAGAGGGCCCGAACCTGGGTAAAACATCGTGTCCCCTGCCTCCTGTTACCATTCGGCCTAGACGCAGAGTTCGGGACCCCCTACCCGAGATCCGCCGGTTTTTGACACCGACAACAACCCTGACAAAAAACAGCTCGAAACAAAGACAGGAGATTTTTGCGTGATACGGGAGTCAAAACCCCCGGGAGATTATATAATGAATTTTTACCGACCAAAATACGTGTGGTGTATGAAAACGGAGTCCGGAGAGCACACGAGGTGCCCACGAGGTAGGGGGCGCGCCCAGTAGGGTAGGGCGCGCCCTCCACCCTCTTGGAGCCCTCGTGTCCTTCCCGGACTACTGCCTATTTTTCTATTTTTCTAAATATTCCAAAACAGAGAAATATTGCCTTAAAAACTGTTTTGGAGTCGGTTTACTTACCGTACCACATACCTATTCCTTTTCGGAGTTTGAAACGTTCTGGAAAGTGTCCCTTATGTATTCCTCCGGGGTTACGGTTTCAATAACATAGGTTTCAACATTTATGGGATTACCTGAGATATAGTGTTTGATTCTTTGACCGTTTACCACCTTCGGATTTGTGCCTTTGAAGTTGTTGATTTTTATGGTACCGGAATGGTAGACCTCCTCGATAACGTAAGGACCTTCCCATTTAGAGAGAAGTTTTCTTAAAAAAAATCTTAAACGAGAATTGTATAGCAATACATAATCACCTACATTAAACTCACGCTTTTGTATCCTTTTGTCATGCCATCTTTTAACTTTTTCTTTAAACAACTTGGCATTTTCGTAGGCTTGGGTTCTTTATTCATCAACTGAGCTAATATCAAATAACCTCTTCTCACCAGCAAGTTTAAAATCATAATTAAGTTCTTTAATAGCCCAATAAGCCTTGTGTTCTAGTTCGAGAGGTAAGTGACATGCTTTTCCATAGACCATTTTATACGGAGACATACCCATAGGATTTTTATATGCAGTTCTATAGGCCCATAATGCATCATCAAGTTTCTTGGACCAATTCTTTCTAGACCTATTAACAGTCTTTTGCAAAATTAATTTGAGTTCTCTATTACTCAATTCTACTTGACCACTAGACTGAGGGTGATAAGGAGATGCAATTATATGATTAACATCATATTTAGCAAGCATTTTACGAAAAGCACCATGAATAAAATGTGAACCACCATCAGTCATTAAATATCTAGGGACTCCAAATCTTGGAAAAATAACTTCTTTAAGCATTTTAATAGAAGTGTTATGATCAGCACTACTAGTTGGAATAGCTTCTACCCACTTAGTAACATAATCAACAGCAACTAAAATATGTGTATAACCATTAGAGGAAGGAAAAGGTCCCATATAGTCAAAGCCCCAAACATCAAATGGTTCAATAACAAGTGAATAATTCATAGGCATTTCTTGATGTCTACTAATATAACAAATTCTTTGACATTCATCACAAGATAAGACAAACTTATGAGCATCCTTGAAGAGAGTATGCCAACAAAAACTAGATTGCAGTACCTTATGTGCAGTTCTATCTCCAGCATGGTGTCCTCCATAAGCTTCGGAGTTACACTTGCGTAGGATCTATTCCTGTTCATGCTCAGGTACACAACGTCTAATAACACCATCTACTCCTTCTTTATAAAGATGTGGGTCATGCCAAAAGTAATGCCTTAAATCATAGAAGAACTTTTTCTTTTGCTGGTATGTGAAACTAGGTGGTATAAACTTAGCAACAATGTAATTAGCATAATCAGCATACCATGGAGCAGTATGAGAAGCATTTATGACATTTAATTTCTCATCAGGAAAGCTATCATCAATAGGTAGTGGGTCATCAAGCACATTTTCCAACCTAGACAAGTTGTCTGCAACGAGGTTCTCAGCTCCTTTTCTATCAACAATGTGCAAATCAAATTCTTGTGGCAAGAGAACCCATCTAATAAGTCAAGGTTTAGCATCTTTCTTTTCCATAAGATATTTAATAGCAGCATGATCAGTGTGAATAGTAACTTTAGAATCAACAATATAAGGTCTAAACTTATCACAAGCAAATACAACTGCTAAAAATTCTTTTTCAGTAGTAGCATAATTTCTTTGAGCATTGTCTAGAGTTTTACTAGCATATTGAATAACATTTAGTTTCTTATCAACTCTTTGTCCTAGAACAACACCTACAGCATAATCACTAGCATCACACATAATTTCAAAGGGTAAATTCCAATTAGGCAGCTGGACAATAGGTGCAGAAATCAATGCTTGCTTAAGTATTTCAAATGCTTCTACACAATCATCATCAAAGACAAATGGTATATCTTTTTGTAATAAATTAGTCAAAGGCCGAGAGATTTTCGAGAAGTCCTTAATGAACCTCCTATAAAACCGGCATGACCAAGGAAACTTCTTATACCTTTGATGTCCTTGGGACATGACATCTTTTCAATAGCATCAACCTTGGCTTTATCAACTTCAATACCTCTTTCAGAAACTTTATGCCCCAAGACAATACCTTCATTAACCATAAAGTGGCACTTTTCCCAATTCAAGACAAGATTAGTTTCTTCACATCTCTGCAAAACTCGATCAAGGTTCCTCAAGCAATCATCAAAAGATGATCCATAGACAGAAAAGCCGTCCATGAAAACCTCATAAATGTTTTCACAAAAGTTAGAGAATATAGCCATCATGCATGTTTGAAAGGTAGCAGGTGCATTACATAAACCAAAAGGCATACGCCTATAAGCAAAAGTACCAAAAGGGCATGTAAAAGTGGTCTTTGATTGATCTTTGGCTGACACAGGTATTTGAGAGAAACCAGAATAACCATCTTGAAAGCAAAAATGTGTATGTTTGGACAATCTTTCTAGCATTTGATCAATAAAAGGTAAGGGGTAATGATCCTTTTTAGTAGCCTTATTTAATTTGCAGAAATTAATTACCATCCTATAACCTGTAATAATTCTTTGAGGAATCAATTCATCTTTATCATTAGGAACAACAGTAATACCTCCCTTCTTAGGGACACAATGGACAGGGCTTACCCATTGACTATCAGCAAAGGGATAAATTATACCTGCCTCAAGGAGCTTTAGTATCTCCTTTCTTACCACTTCTTTCATTTTAGGATTCAGCCGGCGTTGATGATCATGAACTGTTTTAGCATCTTCTTCCAAATTAATTTTATGTTGACATAGAGTGGGAGTAATGCCCTTAAGATCATCAAGAGTATACCCAATAGTAGCGCGGTGCTTCTTTAGAGTTTTCAATAATCTCTCTTCCTCATGCTCTGAAAGGTTAGCACTAATAATAACAGGATATATCCTTTTCTCATCAATATAAGCATATTTAAGAGTATCAGGTAACGGTTTAAGCTCAAACACGGGATCACCCTTGGGTGGAGGAGGATCCCCTAGGATTTCAACAGGTGAATTGTTTTTCAGAATAGGTTCCTGTTTAAAGAATACTTCATCTAATTCCCTTCTTTCATTCATAAACATATCATTTTCATGGTCTAGCAAGTATTGTTCTAAAGGATCACTAGGAGGTACGACAACAGAAGCAAGACCAATAATTTCATCCTTACTGGGTAATTCTTCTTCACGGTGTTGTCTACTAAGTTTAGAAAAATTAAATTCATGAGTCATATCATCTAAACCGATAGTAACAACATCTCTTTTGCTATCTATGGTAGCATTAACAGTATTTAAGAAGGGTCTACCAAATATAATGGGACAAAAGTTATCTTGTGGGGAACCAAGAACAAGAAAATCAGCAGGATATTTAGTTTTCCCACACAAGACTTCAACATCTCTAACAATTCCCATTGGTGAAATAGTATCTCTTTTGGCAAGTTTAATTGTGACATCAATATCTTCCATCTCAGCAGGTGCAATATCATGCATAACTTCTTTGTATAAGGAATAAGGTATTGCACTAGCACTAGCACCCATATCACATAAGCCATGATAACAATGATCTTCTATTTTAACAGAAATAGCAGGCATGCCTACCATAGGTCTAGGTTTATCTTTATCACAGGGTTTAGCAATTCTAGCAGTTTCATCACAGAAATAAATAACATGCCCATCAATATTATCAGACAAGAGATCTTTAACGATAGCAATATTAGGTTCAATTTTAACTTGCTCAGGAGGTGTATATGTTTTAATATTGCTTTTACGAACCACAGTTGAAGCTTTAGCATGATCCTTTATCCTAACAGGCAAAGGTGGTTTCTCAACATAAGAAGTAGGAACAATAGGATCATTATAAGTGATAGTCTTTTCTTCAACTTTAATAGGTGCACCTACTTTTACTTATATGGGAGGATGATATTTAAACCACTTCTCCTTGGGGAGATCAACATAGGCAGCAAAAGATTCACGGAAATAAGCTACTATCTCAGAGTCAAGTCCATATTTAGTGCTAAATTTACGAAAAATATCGGTATCCATAAAAGATTTAACACAATAAAAACTAGGTGTCATACCTGACTCCTTACCATTGTCGAGGTCCCAATCTTCAGAGTTGCATTTAATTCTTTCCAATAAATCCCATTTGAATTCAATAGTCTTCATCATAAAAGAGCCAGCACAAGAAGTATCAAGCATGGTGCGATTGTTACCAGAAGGCCGAGCATAAATTTTTTTGAATAATCATTTCTCTCGAGAGCTCATGATTGGGGCATGAATATAACATTGATTTAAGCCTCCCCCAAGCTTGAGCGATGCTTTATCCATCGCGAGGCCAAAAATTATATATATAATTGCGATCACGATGAATAAGATGCATAGGATAAAACTTCTGATGAAATTCCAATTTCAATCATTTGTAATTCCAAGACCCCATATCATCACATAGCCTATACCATGTCGATACATCTCCCTCAAAGATAAAGGGAAGACCTTCTTCTTAACAACATCTCCGGGTACACCTGCAAGCTTAAATAATCCACAAACTTCATCCACATATATCAGATGTTCATCAGGATGTTTTGTTCCATCTCCCAAAAAAGGATTAGCTAGCAGTTTTTCTATCATACCCGAAGGAACTTCAAAGCAAGCATTTTCATTTTCATTTTCATTTTCATTTTTAGTAGGTTCAGTAGGTTGAGGAGCAACTCTTTGCTATACTGGTCGGGGTGAAGATACCCCGAACAAGCCCCTCAGAGGATTACTTTCCATGGTAACAAGTGACAGTAAATTTCAGCACACTATATAAATTTTTCCTTACCAAATTCCACCTACCAAAGGTGCTTCACTCCCCGGCAACGGCTCCAGAAAAGAGTCTTGATGACCCACAAGTATAGGGGATCTATCGTAGTCCTTTCGATAAGTAAGAGTGTCGAACCCAACGAGGAGCAGAAGGAAATGATAAGCGGTTTCCAGCAAGGTATTCTCTGCAAGTACTGAAATAAGTGGTAACAAATAGTTTTGTGATTAGATAATTTGTAACAAGCAACAAGTAACAAAAGTAAATAAGGTGCAGCAAGGTGGCCCGATCCTTTTTGTAGCAAAGGACAAGCCTGGACTGTAACATCCCTAATTTTCAATTTGGAAAGTTATACACTAGAGCATAATTGCATATCATATTTTATTTGCATTTTGGTTGATCCTAGAAATTCTACGCAACTCAAGGACCCTTGGAGAGAGTTGGGGATTTCGTTATTTTCATATTTGAGTTTTCTCAAATTTTGGAAATAGGATCATTTGATTTTATTTATTTTATCTTCAATTATTTCTATTACAAAAATATCAGAGAGGGAATAAAATGACTTTCCCAAAATAAAAAAATGTTGAGGATTTAATAAAAAATCAAATAAGATTTTATTTTGGTTTTATTTGCTATTTTATTTTGTATTAGCGAAAAATGCGCATTTTTCAAAATTGCATTTAGGCCCCAAATAAATGTTCATCTTGTGCGGCTTGATTTTAGAAGCCGGGGAAAATTTATTTCGGGATTTTTGGAGTCCGTTTAGTATTCTTCTTGCTTTTTTCCTGAGTGTAATTATTTTTTTTAAAAAGTCCGAACCGCCTTACCAGGCCGTGTCCGACCTGGACTCCCGGCCCGGCCGGCTTTATATAGCCGGGAGGCCCAGCCGCCACCCCCCAACGAAACCCTAGCCGCCGCCGCCCCTAGCCCGCGCCGCCGCCGCCGCTACCCCGCCGCCGCCGCCGCCGCTCGTCGCGTCGCCTCGCCGCCGCCCGCGCCGCCGCCGCCGCAGCCGCCGGATGCGTCACCGGAGGTAGTTTTTTTCTTTCGTCGCCGTTTTTTTAGAAAACCGAGCAGTTTTCCATTGGTTTTGTCGGTTTTTTTAGTTTCGGTTTTTTTAAATAGATCGGTTTTTCCAGTTTATTTAATTAGCGAGCGTTAGCCCGTTCGTTCGTTTTAACGAATGTTTGTCGTTTTTCTTTTTCTCGAATTAAATCCGCGATTTTTCTGATCACGATTCCTGATCCGATTTTCGTTTTAGTCTAACTTTTCGCTCGTTTATTGGAATCAGGCGATTCAAGCGCCTGGAGTTTTGTCTCGGAACCCTCTTTCCGTTTAAACAACTCAAACAAGTTTTTGCCACTGTAAAAATTGCCCTAGATCCAGAATAGTAATCGAAGCCTGTTTCTTTTGTCGTTTGTCTTTCGTTGTTTCGTTCGATTTGATTTCTTTTTGCCAACCGGAGTTCTTAAGTTGAACTTTCTGGTCAAATCTTTTATTTGAGTTTTACCTGTGAATTAGTTGAGTACTTGTTGTATGCTTGTTTGTTTGCGATAGAGTACCCGGAGTGCGCCACTTGCTACTTCGAATCGCTAGGTTTTGTGGATCATCAGCAAGGCAAGTAGCACTTTGATCATACTTCCAATTACCCAGTTTTTATTGCATTAGATCAATCCTCACACATTGCATGATTAGGATCTAATTAAATTGTGGGTTTGGGAAGTAGTTGAGGTACTACCTATTACCTGTTATTATCAAACCTTTGGGAGTTACTTCTACGTTTGCTTATTGTGCCATGCTATGCTAGTAGACGTTGATTGGGTGAGTGTATCCATGACAGATGTAAGATTGTTAAGTTAATGGTTTATCTAAGGTGGCAACCTAAATACACATCTGGGTGGATTGAGGCACCTGGGTATTCCAGCGATTGCATGTTTTCTTTTTGACCGCCACCCAGGCTCAAAGGGATCATGAGATTATTCATGCTAGAAACTTCCGTGTGTAGCCACAAGCTACTATGGGCTCTAGCATAGTTGATTAAGTTGTGCGAACTCTTACAGTGGTAGACTAGCAGATGTAGAGGAAAGTAGGTGTAACGGTCTACCCGATCGTAAGGTGCTAGCGCTTCTGAAAGACTATGTCTCGGTCATCCGTTTCTCAAACACCATGTAGTGCGAGAAACCAAACGGAGGCGATCGAGTCTTGTGGGGAAAAGTGCGCAAACCTCTGCAGAGTGTATAAACTAATCATGATTAGCCGTGTCCCCGGTTATGGACATCTTGAGTATCTAGTACCTGGATTATCATGTGAATCTCATCATGTTACTCTAAAATTTAATTTTGTTGGGTTTTGTTTAATGTTGATGCTTAATTGGGATTGAGAATGCTGTCAACCATTCTCAATGTTTAACAACTACCATGATAGTTAAATAAAATTTATTCCTTTGCAGTAGGGAAAAATTGGCTTTACGCAAAAACTATAACCATAGAGCTTTCCGCCAGCCAAATATGCATATAGAATAGCTTGTTTCATTCCATTACTCTCTATGTGTTACTTTGCCAGCATATTCCATGTGCTGACCCGTTTCGGGGTGCAACGTTAATGTTGCAGACTTTTCAGACAACGATTAAGGTGCTTTTAGGTCGTGGTTCTATACTCAGTGATGCCGTTGGAGTTGATGGACTCACTTAACTTCCAAGCCTTCCACTGTTATTGTTATTAGATGGCCTTAAGCCATATTTATTGTAACAACTTCTCTTGTGAGACACTCGATGTAATAAGTGTGTGATTGCTACTCTGTTATAAATCCTTCAAGTACTGTGTGGTGTCAGCATTACTGATCCAGGGATGACACCAGAGCACAGAGATTGGACCGTCTGAGGTCTGGTCGCTACATGGACAAACTCTTATAAGATGTAAAGCGCTCCCGAGGACACATGGGAATATCGTCAAGCTAGTTTTCATCACGTTCATATGATTCGCGTTCGGTACTTTGATAATTTGGTATGTGGGTGGACCGGTGCTTGGGTACTGCCCTTAGTTGGACAAGCATCCCACTTATGATTAAACTCTATTGCAAGCATCCGCAACTACAACAAAAGTATTAAGGTAAACCTAACCATAGCATGAAACATATGGATCCAAATCAGCCCCTTACGAAGCAACGCATAAACTAGGGTTTAAGCTTCTGTCGCTCTAGCAACCCATCATCTACTTATTACTTCCCAATGCCTTCCTCTAGGCCCAAATAATGGTGAAGTGTCATGTAGTCGACATTCACATAACACCACTAGAGGAGAGACAACATACATCTCATCAAAATATCGAACGAATACTAAATTCACATGACTACTAATAGCAAGACTTCTCCTATGTCCTCAGGAACAAAAGTAACTACTCACAAAGCATAAACATGTTCATAATTAGAGGGGTATTAATATGCATATAGGATCTGAACATATGATCTTCCACCAATTAAACCAACTAGCATCAACTACAAGGAGTAATTAACACTACTAGAAACCTACTAGCACTAATCCCGGACTTGGAGACACAAGAGATGAACTAGGGTTTTGAGATGAGATGGTGTTGATGAATACGTTGATGGAGATTGCCCTCTCCTGATGAGAGGAGCGTTGGTGATGACAATGGTGATGATTTCCTCCTCCGGGAGGGAAGTTTCCCCAGCAGAACAGCTCCACCAGAGCCCTAAATTGGTTCCGCCAAGGTTCCGCCTCGTGGCGGTAGAGTTTCGTCCGAGAAGATGGCTTATGATTTTTTCCCATCAAAAGACTTCATATAGCAGAAGATGGCCACCGGAGGGCCACCAGGGGGGCCACGAGGTAGGGGGGCGCCCCCCACCCTCGTGGGTAGGGTGTGGCCCCCCTGGTGAAGTTCTTGCTCTCAGTATTTTTTATATATTTGGAAAACATCTTCCGTGAAGTTTCAGGACTTTTGGAGTTGTGCATAATAGGTCTCTAATATTTGCTCCTTTTCCAGCCCAGAATCCCAGCTGCCGGCATTCTCCCTCTTTATGCAAACCTTGTAAATTAAGAGAGAATAGGCATAAGTATTATGACATAATGTGTAATAACAGCCCATAATGCAATAAATATTGATATAAAAGCATGATGCAAAATGGACGTATCAAGCACCCAGAGGATAACGAATCGATCGAGTACGGTGAGCCGTTCGTGAGGGTGCAGAGCCAGCCGGAGCCACATGAGTATTCGTTCTCCCACCTCAAGAGGAGGCCAGATGGCGCGACGTCGCTTCCCTGCCGTTCTCCATGGTTCCCTCGACGCTCACCTCATTTCAACGGCGTTGGTAGGGTTTAAGGTAAGCTTCACACTAACCTAATCTTCCATCTGCTCATGCTTACAATCAGTGTGACAACTAATAAAAATCATGCTTGCAATCAGTCTCCGAGTACTATGCCAATCACCCTAAAATAGCTCTAGACCTACAAATAAAGAAAAATAGATTGGTGCTTCTTTCAGAAAAGAGTACACCCCTAGAAAACTGTGAATATAAGCTACTTGTATTTTTTAAGTCTAAGCTACTAGTATTTGGTTAGATGATTTGCTGCTGAGAAAGATCCATCCACAGTGAGCGCCCCCCTGATGGTGGTGGATGCCAATGCTTAGATGGAGCAGGGTTGGTGTCGGTAATTTTTACTTGGCACCTCACACTCTGCATATATGCCGGTTCCATCCGTACATTTGTGCACTTCCACCAAAATGCAGCTGAATAACCCTGTTTGCACAGATAATGAAAAGGCGTGATTACATTATAGTGGCACTAGTTGATGAAACATATACTAATAAACAGAAGAAAATATTACATCATACTGGAAATCGACCCAAGTCTCCCCGATACACCTTCTGCCAGTGATGAACATCAGTGTACAGCGGTAGTACAAGGAGGGGCCTTGAGACATTCAAATATATATTTTTGTGCACATCAACTAAAATTAAGCACTCCAGTTTGCAGAAACGCTTAAACATTAACAATGGGACTAGTTGATGAAACATACATTAACAAAGAGAAGCACTTTCTTTATCTACATTGGAAATGAAATGATAGAGAGGACACTCGCTCTATTTTAACTATATTATTACTTCATTTTATCAGTGACACTAGGGTTGAGCAAGTGGAAAACAAGGTGTACCATGCGTCGCAAGGATGAAGGCCGGGGGTGCTTAGACTGGGATGCTGAAGCTGGCTCTTTCAGTCTGTATCTTCCCCCTGATGTTTCTATGGTAGCATTTGGGTTGTAATCCAAACTTGCTCGATCTGGTGTTGTGTCCCCCTACCTGCCTAGCTTATGTGGCGAACTTATCTCCTTCTAGTACTCAGTCCGTTCTAGTAGTAGTTGCATAACTGCCCGTTTACACTGAGATGTTGCCGGATAATGGTTCTCTATGGTTGGGTCTGTTTAATGAAATCGGAGGGAACCCCCTCTTTCGATATATAAAAAAACAGTGGCACTAGCGGTGCCAAAACATTGCCTCAAATTAATAGTGCCACTAGATTAAGGTGCAAAATAATAACATTACTGCTTTATCATGGCAGTGCCAAAACAGTAGCACAAGAGCAGGATCAACATGCAGGATCTATGGCAAACGGTCAGACCAAAAAGGAACATACCTCATGATGGGAACCATATCTGCAGTCAACGCCATTGTAGAAGGGATGACACCGGTCCCCAACATGGATGATTCAATTCATGGGACCTTTTGGTGCAGTTCACCTAAAATGAAGCAATGTACCATGAGCTAGCAGCTTCTTCTTTTTTTAAGAAAAGGGCTCCAGCCCCGGTTTCATTTCCATCAGAAAATGAAACCCATAAAGCTTCTACTTCATTAGTTGCAATAAAATTGAGCAACATCAAGGTTGGTCGTGAAGCTCCTGGAGAGTAGGCGAACCAGGACAGTTGCATCTCTAACGAAAAGAAGCAACTTATCTTAATGGGAAATTTAGCAGGACATGAAAAAAAAGTGCCATTGATTCATATTACTGGAGGCATTACATTGAAAACAACATTGGTTTTTAACGTGTCCTTACTTTTAACAATGCGACTGCTACATTTTACCAGTGGCATTACATAAGAGTGGCTCATGGCAACAAACATCAGAAGAGGATATCTGGGTTGGTCCCATTTTTGTTCGGTATATAGCCACCTTATACTGTGTGAGGCTAGCAAATCTAGTGTTGGACTTACTCTGTTGACTTGTCCCCCAGTCCCCACTTTCTTTCCTTTTTCAACCAATAGATCGGGTTTATATTGAGTTTGTACTGCGTTCCCTTTATTTCCCTATTAGACCTAGAGACCAGTTGGATAGCCAGTCTCTGCTACTTTTCGCCCCCATTATTTCCTCTTTCGACCAAGTCCTAGATTCAGGTAACAAATCTTACCCCACTCCCACCCCCTTTCTTCCTTGTTTGAACCAAGTACTACTAGATTCAAGTGCATGAACTAGTTTTACCTCTTAACAGTAAAAACTTAGGTGGTTTTCGAACAGCCGATTGATCCTATCTACACGAGGGGGGCTAAGAAATAGTAAAAGATACAAATGCAGCGACGTCAGGAGCTCGGGAAGTAGAGCAAGGTCGGTTTCGAAGGAAGTTATACCTGAGGGTCGCCGGGATGTCGCTAGGTGGGCGGCGGCAGGCCGGATCTGCCCACACTACGGGATCGAGGAAGAAGGGGTGGGAGGCCCTCCCTCACCAGTGATGCTTGGGAGAGAGTGGCAAGGCACGCTGATCGGGACGCGCCGGCAGTGGGTAAGAGCCGTCGCCGAGGACGACCGCGTGCACGTTGCACCTTCTTACCTTCCCCGACGGAGAGGATCCGGCTGGATATGTGACCAACGGTGAGTAGAGAGAGAGAGTATGTGGCCACCGCTGTCGTGTTTAGATCTGGAGAGGACGAGATAGTGTGAAGAGAGCAACACTAGCAAGCAAGCGCGGAGGCTCCTGCCTATATAGTGGAGTATTAGTTTTCTTTTGTCTACCGGCCGGAGCCGGCTTGACCTCAGCAATGACTGTCGAGAAGTCTTCATGCACGTGCCCCGGAGGCGCAGTTGTCGTCATTTTCATCTGAAGCACCGGATTATAACATATAACATGAAAAAATGGCACATGACAAGAAATCATAACCTCACTGCCCAAAGGAGACAAGATGAATCCCGACGGACAAACTAGACGAGGATCAAAGATCAAATTAAATATAAACTTGTAGAAAAGGGGTCTGTCGATAGATGTCCTAATTAACATAGCCGGCTTGACCTAGATGGCAGCCAAGTAGTCTTCGTGCATTTGCCCCCAATGACTAGCCCAACTCAGTTGTCTCTGTTTAACCCTCACAGTGATCTGAAGCACATGACACCTAATTTTGTGAGATGACAAGAAACCTTTTTTTAGATTTCTCACCAGAACTATAGCCCTGTACAAACACAGCCTGCACGATATGTAGACGATAGCGAATCCAAGCGTGTCTGCTGGAGTCTGGTCACATGCATGGATGAACTGATCTTCCGTGTCGTGCAGGGATCATCCAGGTGTTGGGGAACGTTGCAGAAAATTAAAAATTTTCCTACGGTTTCACCAAGATCCATCTATGAGTTCATCTAAGCAACGAGTCAAGGGGAAGAGTTTCCATCTACATACCACTTGTAGATCGAGTGCGGCAGTGTTCAAGGGGATGGTGATGATGGAGTCGTACTCGTCGTGATTCGGATCACCGATGACCAAGTGCTGAACGGACAGCACCTCCGCGTTCAACACATGTACGGGACGGACGACGTCTCCTCCGTCTTGATCCAGCAAGGAGGAAGGAGAGGTTGAGGAAGGCAGCTCCAACGGAAGCACCACGGCGTGGTGTAGTTGGTGCCGAAGTACTCCGACAGGGCTTCGCCAAGCACGTACGGAGGAGGAGAGGTGTTCGGGACGGGAGGGGCTGCGCCTTGAGTTGTGTCCAGCATCCCTCCCCTCACCCCTCTATATATAGGAGGAGAGGGTCAAGGGGGCCGGCCCTCTAGGGGAAAGCCTAGGGGGGGCGGCGGCCAAAGGGTGGGGGGCTTGCCCCCCAAGCAAGGGGGGGTGCGCCCCCTTTAGGGTTCCCCCCCCCAACCCTAGGCGCATGGGCCCAAGGGGGGGCGCGCCAAGCCCACTAGGGGCTGGCTGCTATCCCTACGCAGCCCAAGTGGCCCCCCGGGAGGGGTGGTCCCTCCCGGTGGACCCCCGGAACCTCTCCGGTGGTCCCGGTACAATACCGGTATGACCCCGAAACTTTCCGGTGTCCGTTTAACAACTTCCCATATATAAAACTTTACCTCCGGACCATTCCGGAACTCCTCGTGACGTCCGGGATCTCATCCGGGACTCCGAACAACATTCGGTAATCACATACTTGTCTTCCTGATAACCCTAGCGTCACCGAACCTTAAGTGTGTAGACCCTACGGGTTTGGGAGACATGCAGACATGACCGAGACTCTCCGGTCAATAACCAACAGCGGGATCTGGATACCCATGTTGGCTCCCATATGCTCCTCGATGTTGTCATCGGATGAACCACGATATCGAGGATTCAATCAAACCCCGTATGCAATTCCCTTTGTCAATCGGTACGTTACTTGCCCGAGACCCGATCGTCGGTATCCCAATACCTTGTTTAGTCTTGTTACCGGCAAGTCACTTTACTCGTACCGTAATGCATGATCCCGTGACCAAACACTTGGTCACCTTGAGCTCATTATGATGATGCATTACCGAGTGGGCCCAGAGATACCACTCCGTCATACGGAGTGACAAATCCCAGTCTCAATCCGTGTCAACCCAACAGACACTTTCGGAGATACCTGTAGTGCACCTTTATAATCACCCAGTTACGTTGTGACGTTTGGTACACCCAAAGCACTCCTACGGTATCCGGGAGTTACATGATCTCATGGTCTAAGGAAGAGATACTTGACATTGGAAAAGCTCTAGCAAACGAACTAACCGACCTTTGTGCTATGCTTAGGATTGGGTCTTGTCCATCACATCATTCTCCTAATGATGTGATCCCGTTATCAACGACATCCAATGTCCATAGCCAGGAAACCATGACTATCTGTTGATCACAATGAGCTAGTCAACTAGAGGCTCACTAGGGACATATTGTGGTCTATGTATTCACACGTGTATTACGATTTCCGGATAGTACAGTTATAGCATGAATAAAAGACTATTATCATAAACAAAGAAATATAATAATAATACTTTTATTATTGCCTCTAGGGCATATTTCCAACAGTCTCCCACTTGCACTAGAGTCAATAATCTAGTTACATTGTGATGAATCGAACACCCATAGAGTTCTGGTGTTGATCATGTTTCGCTCGCGAGAGAGGTTTAGTCAACGGATCTGCGACATTCAGATCCGTATGTACTTTGCAAATTTCTATGTCTCCATCTTGAACATTTTCACGGATGGAGTTGAAACGATGCTTGATGTGCCTGGTCTTCTTGTGAAATCTGGGCTCCTTCGCAAGGGCAATAGCTCCAGTATTGTCACAGAAAAGTTTGATCGGCCCCGACGCATTGGGTATGAATCCTAGGTCGGTGATGAACTCCTTCACCCAAATAGCTTCATGCGCTGCCTCCGAGGCTGCCATGTACTCCGCTTCACATGTAGATCCCGCCACGACGCTCTGCTTGCAGCTGCACCAGCTTACTGCTCCACCATTCAACATATACACGTATCCGGTTTGTGACTTAGAGTCATCCAGATCTGTGTCGAAGCTAGCGTCGACGTAACCCTTTACGACGAGCTCTTCGTCACCTCCATAAATGAGAAACATGTCCTTTGTCCTTTTCAAGTACTTCAGGATATTCTTGACCGCTGTCCAGTGTTCCTTGCCAGGATTACTTTGGTATCTTCCTACCAAATTTACGGCAAGGTTTACATCAGGTCTGGTACACAGCATGGCATACATAATAGATCCTATGGCTGAAGCATAGGGGATGACACTCATCTCTTCTATATCTTTTGCTGTGGTCGGGCATTGAGCCGAGCTCAATCTCACACCTTGCAATACAGGCAAGAACCCCTTCTTGGACTGATCCATTTTGAACTTCTTCAAAATTTTATCAAGGTATGTGCTTTGTGAAAGACCTATGAGGCATCTCGATCTATTTCTATAGATCTTGATGCCTAATATATAAGCAGCTTCTCCAAGGTCCTTCATTGAAAAAACACTTATTCAAGTAGGCCTTAATGCTGTCCAAGAATTCTATATCATTTCCCATCAGGAGTATGTCATCTACATATAATATGAGAAATGCTACAGAGCTCCCACTCACTTTCTTGTAAACGCAGGCTTCTCCATAAGTCTGCATAAACCCAAACGCTTTGATCATCTCATCAAAGCAAATATTCCAACTCCGAGATGCTTGCACCAGCCCATAAATGGATCGCTGGAGCTTGCATACTTTGTTAGCATTCTTAGGATCGACAAAACCCTCCGGCTGCATCATATACAGTTCTTCCTTAAGATGCCCGTTAAGGAATGCCGTTTTGACGTCCATCTGCCATATCTCAGAATCATAGTACGCGGCAATTGCTAACATGATTTGGACGGACTTAAGCTTCGCTACGGGAGAGAAAGTCTCATCATAGTCAATCCCTTGAACTTGCCGATAACCCTTAGCGACAAGTCGAGCTTTATAGATGGTGACATTACCATCCGCGTCCGTCTTCTTCTTGAAGATCCATTTGTTTTCTATCGCTCGCCGATCATCGGGCAAGTTAGTCAAAGTCCATACTTTGTTTTCATACATGGATTTTATCTCGGATTTCATGGCTTCTAGCCATTTGTTGGAATCTGGGCCCGCCATCGCTTCTTCATAGTTCGAAGGTTCACCGTTTTCTAACAACATGATTTCCAGGACAGGGTTGCCATACCACTCTGGTGCGGAACGTGTCCTTGTGGACCTACGAAGTTCAGTAGCAACTTGATCCGAAGTACCTTGATCATCATCATTATTTTCCTCTTCAGTTGGTGTAGGCATCACAGGAATATCTTCCTAAGCTGCACTACTGTCCCGCTCAAGAGGTAGTACTTCATCGAGTTCTACTTTCCTCCCACTTACTTCTTTTGAGAGAAACTCTTTTTCCAGAAAGGATCCGTTCTTGGCGACAAAGATCTTGCCCTCGGATCTTAAGTAGAAGGTATACCCAATGGTTTCCTTAGGGTATCCTATGAAGACGCATTTTTCCGACATGGGTTCGAGCTTCTCAGGTTGAAGTTTCTTGACATAAGCATCGCATCCCCAAACTTTCAGAAATGACAACTTAGGTTTCTTCCCAAACCATAATTCATACGGTGTCGTCTCAACGGATTTAGACGGTGCCCTATTTAAAGTGAATGTAGCTGTCTCTAGAGCGTATCCCCAAAATGATAGTGGTAAATCGATAAGAGACATCATAGACCGCACCATATCCAATAGAGTGCGATTACGATGTTCGGACACACCGTTACGCTGAGGTGTTCCAGGCGGCGTGAGTTGTGAAATGATTCCACATTTCCTTAAGTGTGTACCCAATTCGTGACTTAAGTATTCTCTTCCACGATCTGATCGTAGGAATTTTATCTTTCGGTCACGTTGATTCTCTACTTCATTCTGAAATTCCTTGAACTTTTCAAAGGTCTCAGACTTGTGTTTCATCAAGTAGACATACCCATATCTACTCAAGTCATCTGTGAGAGTGAGAACATAACGATATCCTCCGTGAGCCTCAACACTCATTGGACCGCACACATCGGTATGTATGATTTCCAACAAGTTGGTTGCTCGCTCCATTGTTCCGGAGAACGGATTCTTGGTCATCTTGCCCATGAGGCATGGTTCACATGTGTCAAACGATTCATAATCAAGAGACTCTAAAAGTCCATCAGCATGGAGCTTCTTCATGCGCTTGACACCAATGTGACCAAGGCGGTAGTGCCACAAGTATGTGGGACTATCGTTATCAACTTTACATCTTTTGTTTTTTACGCTATGAATATGTGTAACACTACGTTCGAGATTCATTAAGAATAAACCATTGACCATCGGAGCATGACCATAGAACATATCTCTCATATAAATAGAACAACCATTATTCTCGGACTTAAATGAGTAGCCATCTCGTATTAAACGAGATCTAGATACAATGTTCATGCTCAAACTTGGCACAAAATAACAATTATTAAGGTTTATAACTAATCCCGTAGGTAAATGTAGAGGTAGCGTCCCGACGGTGATCACATCGACCATGGAACCGTTCCCGACGCGCATCGTCACCTCGTCCTTCGCCAGTCTCCGCTTATTCCGCAGCTCCTGCTGTGAGTTACAAATATGAGCAACGACACCGGTATCAAATACCCAGGAGTTACTACAAGTACTGGTGAGGTACACATCAATTACATGTATATCGAATATACCTTTAGTGTTGCCGGCCTTCTTATCCGCTAAGTATTTGGGGCAGTTCTGCTTCCAGTGACCCTTCCCCTTGCAATAAAAGCACTCAGTCTCAGGCTTGGGTCCATTCTTTGACTTCTTCCCGGCAACTGGCTTACCGGGCGCGGCAACCTCTTTGCCGTCCTTCTTGAAGTTCTTCTTACCCTTGCCCTTCTTGAACTTAGTGGTCTTATTGACCATCAACACTTGATGTTCTTTCTTGAATTCAACCTCTGCTGACTTCAGCATAGAAAATACTTCAGGAATGGTCTTTACCATCCCCTGCATATTGTAGTTCATCACAAAGCTCTTGTAGCTTGGTGGGAGCGACTGAAGGATTCTGTCAATGACTGCCTCATTAGGGAGGTTAATATTCAGCTGGGTCATACGGTTGTGCAACCCAGACATCTTGAGTATGTGCTCGCTGATAGAACTATTTTCCTCCATCATACAACTATAGAACTTGTCGGAGATGTCATATCTTTCGACCCGGGCATGAGCTTGGAAAACTAGTTTCAGCTCCTCGAACATCTCATATGCTCCGTGATGCTCAAAACGCTTTTGGAGCCCCGGTTCTAAGCTGTAAAGCATGCCGCACTGAACGAGGGAGTAATCATCAGCACGAGACTGCCAAGCATTCATAATGTCTTGGTTCTCTGGGACGGGAGCGTCACCTAGCGGTCCTTCTAGGACATATTGTTTCCTGGCAGCTATGAGGATGATCCTCAAGTTCCGGACCCAGTCCGTATAGTTGCTGCCATCATCTTTCAGCTTGGTTTTCTCTAGGAACGCGTTGAAGTTCATGTTGACATGAGCGTTGGCCATTTGATCTACAAGACATATTTGCAAAAGGTTTTAGACTATGTTCATGATAATTAAGTTCATCTAATTGAACTCCCACTCAGATTAGACATCCCTCTGGTCATCTAAGTGTTACACGATCCGAGTCGACTAGGCCGTGTCCGATCATCACGTGAGACGGACTAGTCATCGTCGGTGAACATTCTCATGTTGATCGTATCTTCTATACGACTCGTGTTCGACCTTTCGGTCTCCGTGTTCCGAGGCCATGTCTGTACATGCTAGGCTCGTCAAGTTAATCCTAAGTGTTTTTGCTGTGTAAAACTGTCTTACACCCGTTGTATGTGAACGTAAGGATCTATCACACCCGATCATCACGTGGTGCTTCGAAACGACGAACTGTAGCAAAGGTGCACAGTTAGGGGAGAACACTTCTTGAAATTGTTGTAAGGGATCATCTTATTTACTACCGTCGTTCTAAGTAAACAAGATGCATAAAACATAATAAACATCACATGCAATTATATAAAGTAGTGACATGATATGGCCAATATCATATAGCTCCTTTGATCTTCATCTTCGGGGCTCCATGATCATCTTGTCACTGGCATGACACCATGATCTCCATGATCATGATCTCCATCATCGTGTCTTCATGAAGTTGTCACGCCAACGACTACTTCTACTTCTATGACTAACGCGTTTAGCAATAAAGTAAAGTAGTTTACATGGCATTCTTCAATGACACGCAGGTCATACAAAAATAAAGACAACTCCTATGGCTCCTGCCGGTTGTCATACTCATCGACATGCAAGTCGTGATTCCTATTACAAGAACATGATCTCATACATCACAATATATCATTCATCATTCATCACAACTTCTGGCCATATCACATCACATGACAATTGCTGCAAAAACAAGTTAGACGTCCTCTAATTGTTGTTGCATCTTTTACGTGGCTGCAATTGGGTTCTAGCAAGAACGTTTTCTTACCTACGAATAACCACAACATGATCTTGTCAACTTCTATTTACCCTTCATAAGGACCCTTTTCATCGAATCCGCTCCAACTAAAGTGGGAGAGACAGACACCCGCCAGCCACCTTATGCAACTAGTGCATGTCAGTCGGTGGAACCGGTCTCACGTAAGCGTACGTGTAAGGTTGGTCCGGGCCGCTTCATCCCACAATACCGCTGAAGCAAGATAAGACTAGTAGCGGCAAGCAAGTTGACAAGATCTACGCCCACAACAAAATTGTGTTCTACTCGTGCAAAGAGAACTACGCATAGACCTAGCTCATGATGCCACTGTTGGGGAACGTTGCAGAAAATTAAAATTTTTCCTACGGTTTCACCAAGATCCATCTATGAGTTCATCTAAGCAACGAGTCAAGGGGAAGAGTTTCCATCTACATACCACTTGTAGATCGAGTGCGGAAGCGTTCAAGGGGATGGTGATGATGGAGTCGTACTCGTCGTGATTCGGATCACCGATGACCAAGTGCTGAACGGACAACACCTCCGCGTTCAACGCACGTACGGGACGGACGACGTCTCCTCCGTCTTGATCCAGCAAGGAGGAAGGAGAGGTTGAGGAAGGCAGCTCCAACGGCAGCACGACGGCGTGGTGTAGTTGGTGCAGAAGTACTCCGACAGGGCTTCGCCAAGCACGTACGGAGGAGGAGAGGTGTTGGGGAGGGGAGGGGCTGCGCCTTGAGTTGTGTCCAGCAGCCCTCCCCTCACCCCTCTATATATAGGAGGAGAGGGGCAAGGGGGCCGGCCCTCTAGGGGAAACCCTAGGGGGGGCGGCGGCCAAAGGGTGGGGGGCATGCCCCCCAAGCAAGGGGGGTGCGCCCCCTTTAGGGTTTCCCCCCCCCCCAACCCTAGGCGCATGGGCCCAAGGGGCGGCGCGCCAAGCCCACTAGGGGCTGGCTGCTATCCCTACGCAGCCCAAGTGGCCCCCCGGGAGGGGTGGTCCCTCCCGGTGGACCCCCGGAACCTCTCCGGTGGTCCCGGTACAATACCGGTATGACCCCGAAACTTTCCGGTGTCCGTTTAACAACTTCCCATATATAAAACTTTACCTCCGGACCATTCCGGAACTCCTCGTGACGTCCGGGATCTCATCCGGGACTCCGAACAACATTCGGTAATCACATACTTGTCTTCCTGATAACCCTAGCGTCACCGAACCTTAAGTGTGTAGACCCTACGGGTTCGGGAGACATGCAGACATGACCGAGACTCTCCGGTCAATAACCAACAGCGGGATCTGGATACCCATGTTGGCTCCCATATGCTCCTCGATGTTGTCATTGGATGAACCACGATGTCGAGGATTCGATCAAACCCCGTATGCAATTCCCTTTGTCAATCGGTACGTTACTTGCCCGAGACCCGATCGTCGGTATCCCAATACCTTGTTTAGTCTCGTTACCGGCAAGTCACTTTACTCATACCGTAATGCATGATCCCGTGACCAAACACTTGGTTACCTTGAGCTCATTATGATGATGCATTACCGAGTGGGCCCAGAGATACCTCTCCGTCATACGGAGTGACAAATCCCAGTCTCGATCCGTGTCAACCCAACAGACACTTTTGGAGATACCTGTAGTGCACCTTTATAATCACCCAGTTACGTTGTGACGTTTGGTACACCCAAAGCACTCCTACGGTATCCGGGAGTTACACGATCTCATGGTCTAAGGAAGAGATACTTGACATTGGAAAAGCTCTAGCAAAAGAACTAACCGACCTTTGTGCTATGCTTAGGATTGGGTCTTGTCCATCACATCATTCTCCTAATGATGTGATCCCGTTATCAACGACATCCAATGTCCATAGCCAGGAAACCATGACTATTTGTTGATCACAACGAGCTAGTCAACTAGAGGCTCACTAGGGAAATATTGTGGTCTATGTATTCACACGTGTATTATGATTTCCGGATAATACAGTTATAGCATGAATAAAAGACTATTATCATGAACAAAGAAATATAATAATAATACTTTTATTATTGCCTCTAGGGCATATTTCCAACACCAGGTACCAACGTATGTACTTCTATGAACTCACCCGACTTGTGGGGCCGGGGAGTGTGCCTATGGTCGGTTCTCAATTGCGGTCCCACATGTGTGTGTAAATGCAATATGACGTGCGTTCCATTCGGAGAGCAGCGTGCCAGACCGACCGACCGACCGTCTGGGGTGCGACGCGAATGCGACGGGCGTGCTGTATACTCCGTACATGTGGACCGCCGTTTTCTTGAGGCTTTGCTCCATGGCGCAATCCATGGATACAAAATTAGTATAATGTACTATTTAAAAGTCAAGGGCGGGGCTTTTCCCGCGCGGTAGGCGGGGCAGTTCCGCCTAGTCAGTTTGACAGAGACACGAGAAGATGAGGGAGTAGGCTGCTGCAAATGTAGGGCTGTGTGATTTGATAGTGAGTTACTGCTGGACAGGTGGGGCCTAGTGATTTGACTTGCCATTATCATTTTAACTGCGGTGCTACAGCTTGAGTCCGATTTCTGACCACCTTAAAGTAAATATCCCTGATGGTGTCACCAAAAACATCAATAGCTGCGATTAGAGCTAATGCGTCAGATTTGTCCAGGAATCTTAATGATTAGCCTGGCATGATGAGACTCGTGGACCTATCCTCGGATGTTGTGCACGGTTTGGTCTGCTCCTCAAAGCTAAGACTGTCATTTTATTTTCTGTTCAGCCACTTTCTATACAAACCTTACACCGGAAGGATTGCTAAATGCTTTGAGGGAGTCCTGGATTAGGGGGTCTCCGGACAGCCGGACTATATCCTTTGGCCGGACTATTGGACTATGAAGATACGAGATTGAAGACTTCGTCCTGTGTCCGGATGGGACTCTACTTGGCGTGGAAGGCAAGCTAGGCAATACGGATATGTATATCTCCTCCTTTGTAACCGACCTTGTGTAACCCTAGCCTCCTCCGGTGTCTATATAAACCGGAGGGTTTTAGTCCGTAGGACAACATACAATCATACCATAGGCTAGCTTCTAGGGTTTAGCCTCTCCGATCTCGTGGTAGATCAACTCTTGTACTACTCATATTATCAAGAATAATCAAGCAGGACGTAGGGTTTTACCTCCATCAAGAGGGCCCGAACCTGGGTAAAACATCGTGTCCCCTGCCTCCTGTTACCATCCGCCTTAGACGCACAGTTCGGGACCCCCTACCCGAGATCCGCCGGTTTTGACACCGACATTGGTGCTTTCATTGAGAGTTCCTCTGTGTCGTCATCATTAGGCTTGATGGCTCCTTCAATCATCGATAGCGATGCAGTCCAGGGTGAGACTTTTCTCCCCGGACAGATCTTTGTATTCGGCGGCTTCGCACTGCGGGCCAACTCGCTTGGCCATCTGGAGCAGATCGAGAGTTACGCCCCTGGCCACCAGGTCAGGTTTGGAAGCTTAAACTACACGGCCGATATCCGCGGAGACTTGATCTTCGACGGATTCGAGCCCCTGCCTAGTGCGCCACACGGTCACGATGAGCATGATTTAGCTCTGCCATCGGACAGTGTTCAGGAGATCGCGCCGGCAACCGCTCCGACCCTCAATTCGGAGCCAGTTGCGCCATCCATGGACGGGTGGATAGACCCCGCCACGGAGGCCGTATCCTCAGCGGCGATCGAGCCGAGTATCGACCTTACCCTTCACGAGAGCCGTGATGCCAAGCTGCCGGATCCTTCCCCGGCCACGGACTCCGAACCGCCTGCGCCCGTGCCTATCGAATCCGACTGGGCGCCGATCATGGAGTTTACCTCCGCGGATATCTTTCAGCACTCGCCCTTCGGCGACATACTGAACTCATTAAGGTCTCTCTCCTTGTCAGGAGAGTCCTGGCCGAACTATGTCCGGCAGGATTGGGATGCGGATGACGAAGAAATTCGCCGCCCACCCACCACCCACTTAGTAGCCACTGTCGACGATTTGACCGACATGCTCGACTTCGACTCCGAAGACATCGACGACATGGACGACGATGCAGGAGCGAACAAGAACCACTGCCCACAGGGCACTGGACAGCCACCTCATCATATGAATATATATGGTGGACACACCCAAAGAAGGCAATGGCGACGGACAGCGGAGGATGACCCCTCCAAGAAGCAACCCAAGCGCCGACGTCAGCGGCGCCGCTCTAAGTCTCGCCAAAGCAAAAGCGGTGACACCGGCACAGGAGATAATAGCACTCCGGACAGTGCCGAAGACGACAACAATCCCCTCTAGCAAGATTTAGAGCAGGAGGATGGAGAAGCCAGCCCTCCCGAGAGAGCGGCAGATGGAGAGGCGGAGGATGATAATTACATGCCTCCCTCCGAAGACGAGGCAAGCCTCGACGATGACGAATTTGTCGTGCCTGAGGATCCCATTGAACAAGAGCGCTTCAAGCGCCGGCTTATAGCCATGGCAAATAGCCTTAAGAAAAAGCAACAACAGCTTCAAGCTGATCAGGATTTGCTAGCTGACAGATGGACTGAAGTCCTTGCGGCCGAGGAATATAAACTCGAACGTCCCTCCAAGAGTTACCCAAAGCGCAGGTTGCTACCCTGACTAGAGGAGGAAGCACCAAAACCTACATCTCCAGCGTATGACGCGGCTGATCGGCCACCTCGTGGCCGCGACAGAGAGGCATTTCAGCCAAAAGCTCAGCCCGCACCCTGATGTCACTCAAATAAAAATGTCAAGGCATGGGGAAATACGCCAGACCTGCGAGACGTATTGGAGGACAAAGCAAAACACGCAAGATCACGAGGGCGTGCCACTACGCGAGACGATAACCGTCACGCGGATACAGTAAAAGTAAGTCCGGCCGGGCCGGACAAAGTGGACAAGACTCATTTGAGCTGCGTCGCGATATAGCCCAGTACAGAGGCGCTGCACACCCCCTATGCTTCACAGACGAAGTAATGGATCACCAAATCCCAGAGGGTTTCAAACCCGTAAATATCGAATCATACGACGGCACAACAGATCCTGCGGTATGGATCGAGGACTTCCTCCTGCACATCCACATGGCCCGCGGTGACGATCTACACGCCATCAAATACCTCCCACTCAAACTCAAAGGACCAGCTCAGCATTGGCTCAACAGCCTGCCAGCAGAATCCATTGGCTGTTGGGAAGATCTGGAAGCCGCATTCCTCGACAACTTCCAGGGCACTTATGTGCGACCACCAGATGCCGATGACTTGAGCCACATAATTCAGCAGCCAGAGGAATCGGCCAGGCAATTCTGGACACGGTTCCTAACAAAGAAAAAACAAATCGTTGACTGTCCGGATCCTAGCAGCTTTTAAGCACAACATCCGCGATGAGTGGCTCGCCCGGCACCTTGGCCAGGAAAAGCCGAAATCTATGGCAGCCCTCACGACACTCATGACCCGCTTTTGCGCGGGAGAAGACAGCTGGCTGGCTCGCAGCAATAACATATCAAAGAACCATGGTACTTTGGATACCAAGGATGTCAATGGTAGGTCATGTCGCAACAAACACAAGCGCCGCATCAACAGCGATAATATTGAAGATACGGCAGTCAATGCCGGATTCAAAGGCTCTAAACCCGGTCAGCGGAAAAAGCCATTCAAAAGAAGCACTCCGGGCCCGTCCAGTTTGGACCGTATACTCGATCGCTCGTGTCAAATACACGGCACCCCCGACAAGCCAGCCAACCACACCAACAGGGATTGTTGGGTGTTCAAGCAGGCCGGCAAGTTAAATGCCGAAAACAAAGATAAGGGGTCACATAGCGATGACGAGGAGGAGCCCCGGCAGCCGAACACCGGAGGACAGAAGAGGTTCCCCCCACAAGTGCGGACGGTGAACATGATATACGCAACCCACATCCCCAAGAGGGAGCGGAAGCGTGCGCTAAGGGACGTATATGCGTTGGAGCCAGTCGCCCCAAAGTTCAACCCATGGTCCTCTTGTCCGATCACCTTCGATCGCAGGGACCACCCCACTAGTATCCGTCATGGCGGATTCGCCGCACTGGTCCTAGACCCAATCATTGACGGATTTCACCTCACTCGAGTCCTTATGGATGGCGGCAGCAGCCTGAACCTGCTTTATCAGGACACAGTGCGCAAAATGGGTATAGACCCCTCAAGGATCAAACCCACAAAAACGACCTTCAAAGGCGTCATACCAGGTGTAGAGGCCCATTGCACAGGCTCAGTCACACTGGAAGTGGTCTTCGGATCCCCGGATAACTTCCGAAGCGAGGAGTTAATCTTCGATATAGTCCCGTTCCGCAGTGGCTATCATGCACTGCTCGGGCGAACCGCATTTGCGAGATTCAATGCGGTACCGCATTATGCATACCTCAAGCTCAAGATGCCAGGACCTCGGGGGGTCATCACAGTCAATGGAAACACAGAGCGCTCTCTCCGCACGGAGGAGCACACTGCGGCCCTCGCAGCAGAAGCGCAAAGCAGCCTCTTAAGGCAATCCACCAGTTCGGCGATTAAGACCCGGACACCTTCAAGCGCGCCCGGAGTAATCGGCAACAAGACCGCCTGGCACGTTCCGAGCTCGCATAGCAATGCGGCCCCCACCCCAGTCCCAGCCAAACGGCGAAATCCGTGCCACGCGTACATAATTACGCATTGAAAATACCATGGGCATAGGTGGGGAGGGGGCACGACTACGGCACGCCCCAAGACGCGGCTCAACCGCACTAGGGGCTTCCCGCTTTGTTATTTTTCTCTCTTTCAGGACTTTAATCTCTGGAAACCCTTTCCGGCAGTATGATTGCCGGACACACGATGCAACAACCAAGGAGGCAGAAAGCTACGTCGCACCACGGAACTCCCAGGTGGTCTCTGATAACGAGTGAAATACCTGCTTTAAATACCATTCCTCAGCTTGCCCTTGGAGGGGACATGTCAAATAGTCCTACTTTTTGCTTATCGCACTACTTGTATCATTCTGCTTCGACGCACCTTTTTGAATAAACAATGCATAGCACTAGACTATTATCGCATTCTCTATTCTTCTTTATATATATATATATGTTCATTCATGACATTCAGCACCCGTACACTCTGGTACGGCCAATACGCCAGGGGCTTAAGCATACCCCATAATACGGCGTGAGAAGTCCGAACACTTTCGACAGTGCGGCACCCCGAACTTATAGCATTATATGCATCAGCTCCGAATCATGTCTTGGGTCAATAGTTGGGTTTGCCCGGCTCCCATGTTTTGGTACCTTACATTCCGCTATATCGGCTAAGGTAGCACTGGGAGAACTACTGCGATTGTGCCCCGGTTCAGCTGGGCTAAGCACCTCAGTAGAGAAAGCTAAAACTGACTGTCATGATAAGGCGAGAGCTGGTCGCTGTTCGAGAGGTCTCGAGTCCCTAAAGACTTATGCCGCTTAGAGCGAGGAGTCGGCTTTGTCCGGCTTAAGGCGTGTATAGCGCCCCGAATTCGGCCTTCCGAATACTAGGGGCTTCGCCAAAATTTAAAATTGTAGAATTCTATGGCTAAGTGAGAGTGATAAAGCATTATAGTCCGATTGCCTTGTTCGTTGTGCTGAGCACCTCCCTCGAAGGACCCAACAATGGGAAAAGAGTGCTCAGGTTTATCCCGAACACCCCAGCACTCGTGGCATGGGGGCAGAAGCCGACGACTGGCCATCTCTCAGATTTGATAAACAGCCGCACAGAAGGTAATATTTTAAATTCAAACAAGCGTTGCATAGCGCATATGAACAAGTTTTCATAATACAGGATCACACGAGCAAGTTCATTCAAAAATTACATCCTTCGCACACTCGTCCGCCACAAGACGGGCACCCTTCAGGACACCCTCATAATACATTTCGGGGTGGCGATGCTCCTTGCCCTGCGGCGGCCCCTCCTTCACCAGCTTCTCGGCGTCCATCTTGGCCCAGTGCACCTTTGCACGGGCAAAAGCCCGGCGGGCACCTTCGATACAGACGGACCGCTTGATGACTTCCAGCCGTGGGCAGGCATCCACAAGCCGCCTCACCAGGCCGAAGTAGCTGTTGGGAAGGGAGTCGCCAGGCCACATCCGGACTATAAAGCCCTTCATGGCCTGTTCGGCCGCCTTGTGCAGCTCGACCAGTTGCTTCAGCTGGTCGCTCATAGGCATCGGGTGTTCGGTCCCAGTATACTGAGACCAGAACAACTTCTCCGTCGAGCTTCCCTCCTCGGCCTGGTAATATTTCGCGGCATCCGACACGCTGCGGGGCAAATCTGCGAATGCTCCTGGAGAGCTCCGGACTCGGGTAAGTAACAAGTAATTTACTTTCACATGCTTGCTTTGCATATTGAATGCCTTACCCGCCGCTATCTTCCTCATCGCCTCAATCTCCTGGAGGGCCTTTTGGGCTTCAGCCTTGGCATTCTTTGTGCTCTCGAGGGCCGTGGCAAGCTCGAACTCTCGCATCTTCGAGTCAAGCTCCAAAGCCTTGTGCTTCTTCACGAGAGCCTGGAGCTCTTGCTGCACCTCGCCCACCCGTGCCTCTTGTTTTTCCCGCTCGGTGCACTCCTTGGTCGCTTTGTTTTCGGCCTTGGACAACGCTTGCTTCAGGGTCGCCACTTCGGTCGTGGCCCCTGGCACATTCATGATGATCCTATCATTTCGCAACCACATTTTCTTTTATATATAGACAAGGTATTACTTACCTTTGTTCTCCTCGAGCTGCCTCTTGGCAAGGCCGAGCTCTTTCTCGGACCCCTCGAGGTCCTGCTTCAATGCGGCGACCTCCGCAGTCAGTGTGGCAGAGGTCAGCAGCGAAGCCTGCATACGCATACAGACATACTTATATTAGACTCCTGCAGATATTATTTGATCCTCTATTCGGCTTTTCTTTGTGAACACCAAACAGAGCATCAGGGGCTACTGTCTATGCGGTAACATTTTTCCTATATTTTATACTTACCTCAAAGCCTGTTAGAAGGCTGGCACAGCCTTCAGTCAGTCCGCTCTTGGCGGACAGAACCTTCTTGATCACCGCACTCATAATAGTGCGGTGCTCTTCGTCGATGGAAGTGCCGCGAAGCGCTCCCAGCAGGTTGTCCGGTGCCTCTGGATGGACAGAGGTCACCGGCACGGGCGTCTTGCCCCTTTTGGAAGGGGGCCGCCTGCCCGAGTCCGGAACCACTGGAGGTTCCGGCGTGGTGTTCGGCTGAGGGCCGAACTTGGAGCCCCCGGGAGCCTTTCTCCCTTTGCTCCTGGAGTCCGGACGGTCGCCTTAAGGTGCCTCCGGGACTGTCTCCCCCCTGCTTGGTGCCCCTTGATACAATACCTCGGCATTGTCCGTAGGGCAAGGAGAGGAGGCGGTTGGAAGTGTATCACTATTAATGTCCGACGAGTCCAAGGAACCGTCCGACGATGATACATCGATACGGGCTTGGGGCGGACTGCATAATCATATTCGACGTTAGGAGAAGCAGTGCGACAAAGGTATGCTATGAGTTACTCTGGTATCCGAATACTTACGACTTCGCCAGGGGCTTGGCCCTGAGCAGCCACTCGTCTTCGCCGTCGGCGGTGGTGGTGGAGCAGTCCGGAAGGAGAGTCCTTCCCTTCTTGGACCCTTCGGCCTCCCCGGTTGGGGCGGCCTTCCTTTTCTTGTCTCCCCCAGCTGGAGGGGGAGAATCTTCATCTTCCTTCTCCCCGTTTTCACGGGAGGAGTGCGTCTCGGTGTTATCAGACGATGAGTCCCATACCACCTGGCGCCGGGAACTCTTTCGGGTTCCCTTGGCCTTCTTCTTGGTCTTCTTCGACACCTCATAAGGAGCCAGAGTCCGCATCTCCGTCAGGAGAGCGTCCGCAGTGTCTTCGGGCAGAGGGGCCGGATAGTTAATCTGCTCCGATGTCTCCACCCAGTCCTATCAAAGGCATGGGAGCTCAGACCCTGCACATTGTTAAGCTATGGGAAATAAACACCCTACCAGATGTACCAAACTCACCGGATTTGCAGGGCGCTTCGCGCTTAGCCCGCGGTCCTCGGTAAGAGAAGGAGGGACCTCAGCGCCCTTGAACAGCACCCTCCAGACGTCCTTATGCATCGTGTCGAAGAGCTCGCTTAGAGTTTGGCGCTGGGCCGGGTCGAACTCCCATAAGTTGAAATCCCGTTGTTGACACGGGAGGATCCGGCGGAAGAGCATGACCTGGACTATGTTGACAAGCTTAAGTTGCTTGCTTGTCATGTTCCGGATACACTTCTGGAGTCTGTCCAGCTCCACCGAAGAGCCCCAAGATAGGCCCTTCTCCTTCCAGGAAGTGAGCCGCGTGGGGACTCCGGATTGAAACTCGGGGGCCGCCACCCAGTTGGTGTCGCGCGGCTCGGTGATGTAGAACCACCCCGATTGCCACCCCTTTACGGTCTCCACGAAGGAGCCCTCGAGCCATGTAACATTGGGCATTTTGCCCACCATGGCTCTGCCGCATTCTGCTTGTTGGCTGCCTACTACCTTCGGCTTCATATTGAAGGTTTTCAGCCATAGGCCGAAGTGGGACCGGATGCGGAGGAAAGCCTCGCATACGATGATGAACGCCGAGATGTTGAGGATGAAATTCGGGGCCAGATCATGAAAGTCCAGCCTGTAATAGAACATGAGGCCACGGACAAATGGATGGAGGGGAAACCCCAATCCACGGACGAAGTGGGGGAGGAAAACCACCCTTTCGCGAGGTTCCAGGGTAGGGACAATCTGCCCCGCGCCTGGCAGCCGGTGCATGATATCCGCGGCTAAGTATCCGGCCTCACGTAATTTTTTGATGTGTCCCTCCGTGACGGAGGAGACCATCCACTTGCCTCCTGCTCCGGACAAGTTTGAGGAGTGTTGAGGAGAAGGAAGCGAACTTGGGCGCTGGAGCTCGAGTGCGCGAGAATGGATGAGCGAGGAGGAAGAAGGCGTGGGTAGAAAAAGGTGAGACCTTACCCCTTTATAAGGGCGAACGAAACTATGCGCCCCCCACTAGCCTGGTAAAACTCGCTTGTCCCCCAAGCGCCGTAATTGGTGGCGCGGTTGGGTTACCCACGCCTGTATTGATGAGAATCCCGTAATAAGGGGAACACGATCTCTGCTTTGACAAGATGTGTCAAGAAACCACCTCGCGTTATGTGCGGGGCTGGTTAAAGAAAAACGGTTCAAATAATTACCGAGCCGTGGCGTGATGTCATGCTGCCAAAACGTGTCAGCAGATTAGATTTCTGGAAATATTATTCTCTCTATGGTGGTATGTGGAACTTATTTTGCAGGGTCGGACACTATCCTTGTATTCAAATTCTTCCGTGGTGTATTCGGAGGAGGAACCCGCCTTGCAATGCCGAAGACAACACTGCGCGCCAGACTCGTCGTCATTGAAGCCTGGTTCAGGTGCTACTGAGGGAGTCCTGGATTATGGAGTATCCGGGCAGCCAGATTATATCCTTTGGCCAGACTGTTGGACTATGAAGATACCAGATTGAAGACTTCGTCCCGTGTCCGGATGGGACTCTACTTGGCGTGGAAGGCAAGCTAGGCAATACGGATATGTATATCTCCTCCTTTGTAACCGACCTTGTGTATCCCTAGCCCCCTCCGGTGTCTATATAAACCAGAGGGTTTTAGTCCGTAGGACAACATACAATCATACCATAGGCTAGCTTTTAGGGTTTAGCCTCTCCGATCTCGTGGTAGATCAACTCTTGTACTACTCATATTATCAAAAATAATCAAGCAGGATGTAGGGTTTTACCTCCATCAAGAGGGCCCGAACCTGGGTAAAACATCATGTCCCCTGCCTCCTGTTACCATCCGCCTTAGACGCACAGTTCGGGACCCCCTACCCGAGATCTACCGGTTTTGACACCGACAAGGCTCTTGCTCAAAATGCTTAGTGATATGCCCCAAAACCCTCAACTACTTTCTCACATCCACATATGACCTAAACCAAAAGTCAAACTCGGCCCCACCGATTCTTTCTATCCGGCGCCACCGAGTTCAAATGTCATAGCCACTGCCACAAACCCTAGACAAATTGGTCTCACTGATAGGGATCTCGGTCTCACCGAGATGGGTTTGTAATCTCTCTGTTTCCCTTCGTAACATTTCGGTCTTACCGAGATGAGCGATCGGTCCCATCGAGATTGCAATGTAAACTCTCTATTTCCCCTTCGTAACGTTTTGGTCTCACCGAAATGAGCGATCAGTCCCACCAAGTTTACCTGACCAACTCTCTGGTTAGCTTATTACCAAAATCGGTCTCACCGAGTTTGTGTAATCGGTCTCACCAGGATTACGTTATGCCCTAACCCTAACCATATCGGTCCTACCGAGTTGCATGTCGGTCCCACCGAAACTCCTAACGGTCACTAGCTTTGCTGAATCGGTCCGACCGAGTTTATCAATTCGGTCCCACCGAGAATGGAAAGTTGTGTGTAACGGTTATATTTTGTGTGGAGGCTATATATACCCCTCCACCACCTCTTCATTCTAGAAGAGAGCCATCAGAACAAACCTACACTTTCAACTTGTTTTTTCTGAGAAAGAACCACCTACACTTGTGTTGAGGCCAAGATATTCCATTCTTACCATATGAATCTTGATCTCTAGCCTTCCCAAGTTGCTTTCTACTCAAATCCTCTTTCCACTAAATCCATATCCTGTGAGAGAGAGTTGAGTGTTGGGGAGACTATCATTTGAAGCACAAGAGCAAGGAGTTCATCATCAACACACCATTTGTTACTTCTTGGAGAGCGGTGTCTCCTAGATTGGCTAGGTGTCACTTGGGAGCCTCCGACAAGATTGTGGAGTTGAACCAAGGAGTTTGTAAGTGCAAGGAGATCGCCTAGTTCGTGAAGATCTACCGCTAGTGAGGCAAGTCCTTCGTGGGCGACGGCCATGGTGGGATAGACAAGGTTGCTTCTTCGTGGACCCTTCGTGGGTGGAGCCCTCCGTGGACTCGCGCAGTCGTTACCCTTCATGGGTTGAAGTCTCCATCAACGTGGGTGTACGATAGCACCACCTATCGGAACCACGACAAAAACATCTGTGTCTCCTATTGCGTTTGAATCCTCCAAACCCTTCCCTTTACATTCTTGCCAGTTGCATGCTTTACTTTCCCCTGCTCATATACTCTTTGCATGCTTGTTTGAATTGTGTTAAGATTGCTTGACTTGTCCAAAGTTGCTAAAATCTGCCAAGAACTAAAATTGGGAAAAGGACAAGTTTTTATTTGGTCAAGTAGTCTAATCACCCCCCCTCTAGACATACTTTCGATCCTACAAGTGGTATCAGAGCTTGGGTATCCATTTGCCTCGATTTTCATAGCTTTTGGAAGTCATAGCCTTGGTTTCACAACCTAGGAGAGTATGGCGTCCAGCGAGGGAAACTACCACCTTAGAGGTCCTTACTTTGATGGTACTAATTTTGCTAGTTGGAAGGATAAGATGAAAATGCATATTCCTAGACATAACCCCGCCGTATGGGCTATTGTGTGTATTGGCTTGCAAGGTGAATTCTTTGATGGGAGAGAACCAAACCGTGAAGCTACCACGGAAGAGCTGAAGATGTTGCAATACAATGCTCAAGCTTGTGATATCCTCTTCAATGGATTGTGCCCCGAAGAATTCAACAAAATCAGCCGTCTTGAGAATGCAAAGGAAATTTGGGATACTTTGATTGATATGCACGAAGGTACCGACTCCATCAAGGAATCCAAGTTGAATGTGCTTCAAAGTTAGCTTGACAAGTTCAAAATGAAGGATGGTGAAGGTGTCGCTGAAATGTACTCTAGGCTTGCTCTTATCACAAATGAGATCGCCGGCTTAGGAAGTAAAGAGATGACCGACAAATTCATCATCAAGAAGATCCTAAGAGCTTTGTACGGAAAATATGATACCGTATGCAAATTGATCCAAATGATGCCCAATTACAAAGATCTCAAGCCAACGGAAGTCACTGGAAGAATTGTTGCTCATGAGATGTTACTCAAGGATAAGGAGGAGCTCCATAACAAGTCAAGTGGTGCTTACAAAGCCTCATGTGAAGCTCCCACATCATCAAGTGAGAAACAAACCTTCAATGAAGAATTAAGCCTAATGGTGAAGAACTTCAACAAGTTCTACAAGAGTAGAAGCAAAGAGAGAAGTTCCAAGTCAAGGTCGTACAATGACAAAATATCTTCTAGTCGAGAGCGAAATTTCTATAATTGTGGAAGACCCGGACACTATTCCAATGAGTGTACGTCACCCTACAAAAGAAGAGAAAATTATCCAAAAAGAAGAAGTAGAAGAGAAGAATCACCATCAAGAGAGAGAAGGAGTAGAGATGATCATTATGAACGAAGAACATCCCGGAGAAGCAAGGATTCGGAAAGGAAGGACAAGTCATCAAGGAGCTACACAAAACGAAGACATCAAGCTCATGTTGGTGAATGGGTATCCGGCTCCGGCTCCGACTCCGACAATCACTCCGAGAAAAGCTATCACTCCGACTCCGAATATACTCAAGATGAAGGTGTTGCCGGTCTAGCACTTGTATCAGCCAACACCTATGACATATTTGATTCACCAAATGAAGGACTTGGAAGATGCTTCATGGCTAAAGGCCCAAAGGTATCACAGCCCGAGTATGTTGATTTCAATAGTGATGAATATGACATGTTAGGTGATGATGATTTACTTGTTGACAACTCTAGTGATGAATACTATGATGAAACGTCAATTAACCATGCTAATCAAGATAAAACGAATGACAATGATAAGGAGAAGATTGAGTTTCTAACTAAAGAACTAAACACTCTTAAGTTAGCTCATGAAACTATCTTAGGAGATCATCGAGAACTTTTAAGGACTCATGAGAAATTACGTTTTGAAAAGCTCAACCTTGAGCAAGAGCATGAGTTCTTAAAGGCAATCAATGATGATCTTCACAAGAAAAGTTCTTCTTACATTGCCAAGCGTTTACTCTTATCCACTTACATGCCTCAAGTCAAGTCTAGCAACAAGAACAAGAAAGATTCTTCCTCTAGTAGTAACAATAATCATGCTAAATCTAATGTTGTTGTGTCTATTAGTTCTCTTGATTACACTAATGATTCTCTTAGCCAAGTTACACTTGAGCAAGAAAATAGCTTATTGAAGGGAATTATAGAGAAAGGTGTTTACAAGAGCCTTGCCAGGAGTAAGAAATTCGAGGAAATTGTACGCAAGAAAGGAAGGCACCGGAAGAACCAAGGTGTTGGTTTTGAACGAAAGTTCAATGCCAATGGAGTTGAGTGGGAAGAAGATCAATACCCCAAGACGAAGTTTGTTCCTCAACAAGAGAAGTATGATCCGACTTCCTTCAAAGGGACACAAGCTCCAGATGATCTTCCACCACAAGACCACAAGCAAAAAGGCAAGGATAAGCTTCAAGAGGAAATTGATGCATTTGAAGAAGCACCCAAGGCCTTGGTCAAGTGGGTTCCCAGGACTACATCAAGTTCTACTTCATCAAGTACGACTAATACTCCAAGGATTCCCATCAAGATGATGTGGATCCCGAAGAAGAAGAACTAGAGAGTTCTTAAGGGTGACTCCGCCAACATACTTCACTCTTATCATTTTGGCAAGAACAAGTGCAATCAACTTCCACATATTGCACTAGTTCAAGGAGTCACAAACCCTCATGTTGGTAATACAAGGGACAAGGTAACCTAATGCTATCATAGACATCATCTTGTGTGTGCATCACTCTATGTCTATGGATATCCTTGTTTGTTCCTTGTGGGACTAACCCATGTAGGTATTGAAAGTGCAACTCACTCCAAAGGATTGCTCCAAATGATCTACATCAACATTGAGCATACACATCTTCAACACCTACATGAAGTCATCATCGACAAAACCCAAGGTTAGTTCATCCCTCTTAGGGGGGATCTCACATCTAGGGGGAGCTTTACTCTAAGAATTTGAGCTAAAGAAACTCTAATGGTGTGAACACAACAACGCTTTATGTAAAAGTGGTAACCCCACTTGTGCTTAAACGATGAGTATGACCTATGATCAAATGTTCTCATTTGACTCCTAAGTCAATATAGTCATATATAGATGACCTAGTCATCACCAATTGCGTGATAGATGCTAGAATTGGTTGTGCATGCTTTGCCACATATTTCATTTGCCATTTTATTGTGTGAGCATGTTGGTTGCATAATTTACTCATTCGAGGACATCCACTTGTTGTTTTGATTGTTTGGTTCCTTTTTCTTTTGCCAAGTGGATGGACAAGAATGCCTAAGAACCTTATCTAGCTATCTATGCTTTTCTTGTCTCAAACTCTATTCGTGCTACATCACAAAGTTTTATCAAGTCAGATTCGAACCACTCTGTGTGAGGAGCACTTGGAGTCCCCGATTCGTCATAGACTTAAACTTCCAAAACTTCTTTGTGCGTTTTGGTCTAACCGATTCATCCATTTCGGTCATACCGAGATCACTAAGTCGGTCTAGGTTTTCAATCTCGGTGCAACCGATTTGAACTTTTCGGTCACACCGAGTTTCAGTAACTGCTTGCAGTTATGAATCTCGGTGCCACTGAGTTGTTCCACTCGGTCACACCGATAGGGTCAGGCTATATATATCCCCGGGCCAAAATTTGGAAAAATTTCCGAGCCCCTTCGCCCGCGCTCAGCCTGCTCTGCCTCCCTGGGTCTCCGGATCGTCCTCCTCATCGCCAGCTGCCTCCCACCGCTGGTCTCCGCTGCCGTCAACAGGAATCGTCTCCGCTGTTGCCGCCATAGCAAGTCCATCGCTGCACTTAGGGTATGGACTTGATCCTTGTGCTAATCTCACTCCGATTCTTAGCACATTGTTTTGCCATGTATCTTGACACGATTGAGATCACTCTATCCAGCGAAATCACTCCATAGTTTAGTTGTGGATTGAAAATTTTGGGTTAGGTTTCCGCCGAAATCATCTCGGACCAACAGAGTTGTTGAAATCGGTTCCACCGGTTTGGCTAAGGCCATTGCACATGTGATTCTCAGTATGACTAAGAATTGCAAATCAGTGTGACTGAGTTCAATACTTTGTGAAACCCTAGCGGTCTCGGTGCCACCGAACTGTGACTTGGTCTGACCGAGTTCACTAGTTTAGGTTCCAAAAGCTGCTTCAGTATCACCGAGTTTTCAAATTGGTAGATCCGAAATGCTTTCTGTGGAAAACTAAAACTAAGTTTTTAACTCATTCTTTTGCAAAAACCTCTATACTTTGTGATGCTTATCCAATCTACCTCATCTATAATCTATTCACAGGGTCTGGTGTTAGTGTTTGCATCATGTCAGATCAGAGTGACAGTCAGAACAAGTCTGAAGAGCAAGTTAACATGAGTGAGGGCACTAGTCCCTCTAGCAGCTTTGATGAGGGAAGCAGGAGTACACCCAGCAACTTGCCTAAGGCAGCCACCAGGACCAGAAAGAAGAGAACCTCAGATTCTGAGGATGAGGACTATGTGGTTGTTGAGGAAGAGGCCACCTCAAAGAGGAAAGTCCTGAAAAAGGAATATGGCACAGCTGCTGCCACTAAGCTAGGAATGAAGCAAAAGGTTCCTGCCAAGAGAGTTCCCATGTCAAAAGCCAGAACATCCGCTCAAGAGACTTTGGGATCTGCACCTAAAGAACATGTTGTGGCAGAAAAGAAAAGGAAGGAAAGGGTCAAGAAGGCCACTGCCAGAGTGCTTGGCAGATCTTCAATAATGAAAGATTCTGAAGAAGAGGAAGAGGAAGAGGAAGAGGATGCAGCACCAGCACCCAAAGCTCAAAAGCTTATGGGAGATGCTATAAGGGCAGGGGCTGCTCCATCTAAGCCTAAGACTGCTCCTAAGACTGCTGCTCCAGCTCCAAAGCCAAAACCCAAGAGGAGCACCAGGAACATCCCTGCTGAGGAGAAGAACAAGGCCCTAGTGCCTCAAGCTGCTGAAGTAGAAGATGATTCTGTCGTTTTGAGGAAGTTGAAGCCCAAAATTCCAGATCACAATGATGCTCACCCAGTTGCAGAGAACATGAAAATCAGGAAGGATTCATGTTTAAGGCTATGAAGAGAGTCTGATCCATATGCCACCAGGAGAAGGACTGATGTGGACTACATGTTCCATACAAAGGAACGTCAGGACTTCTATGAGACCATTTTACTTGACAAGAAGCCCATAGTGTGTGACATGAGATGGGTTGATTGGAAATTCATTGAGGAAAATGAATATCACTTCCCTAGTGTATATGACAGCTTCAAGGCATGTGGAGTCGATGAGTTTGTGGCTCAGAAGCTCACAAAGTGGAATGATGAGCTTATTATGCAGTTCTACTCCACAGCTCATTTCTACCCAGATGGAAGGATTGTCTGGATGCCTGAAGGTACTAGGTACCAGTCAATGGTTGAAGAATGGGCAAAATTGATCAATGCTCCTGAGGAGAATGAAGATGACTTGGATGTCTATGCCAAGAAGAAGAACGATCACAACACCATGGCACATATGTACAAAGAGATCCCAGATGCTGCTCTTGAGACACACAAGTTTGGATTAGTACATTATCTTCTGTTAGGTTTGTCAATAATCAACTGGATCCTCAAGAACACTCTCTTGCCAAAGTTAGGTGATCACAAGATGATCAGAGGCCACGCAATTAACCTGCTTCACATATTTGATGTGCCTCAAAAGTTCAAAGTCATGAGCCTAATTGTGGAAACCATAAAGAGAACAGCTGCAGATCAGAAGAGAAGTTGTGGGTATGCCCCATAGATCCAGGAGCTAATCAACTCCAATATGGGCACTGGCACATATCTCTTGGACAAGGAACACATGCCCATCTACCCAGACTTTGAGGACAACACTTTGGTGATGGATGAGAATGAACCATCTTCTGTGCACGCACAAGCAAAGAGGTAGAAGGCAAGGACTGAAAAGGATGAAAGATGCCAACCATTGATGAGGCATCTCAGTATCTTCTGAAGAGCAAGCAAGATTAGCTTGGCTACTTGATTGCCTCCACTATGAGGATTGAGAAGGGATTGGCCACCCTGACTCAAAACCAGGAGAGCTTGGAGAGGATCATGGAGCAAAAGTTCTATGACTTAGATGTGAAGGTCATTGAGATCCAGTCAGTTGTTGAGCAACTTCAGGATGAAGTGCAGGAGAAGAAGGGCAAGTCTACCACTGTTTCTTTTGCTAGAGTGCCCAGAGGACAGAGATCTGATGCAGTGCCTATTACAGACACCAGAGCAACTTCATCTGCACTAGCTACAGCTTCAGTGCCACCAGCTCCAGCACCCACTCCACCAGCTCCATCTACATCAACTGATGCCTTCGTCATTGGCGTTTTATCTACACCACCACCTGAAGACCAAGCCTAAGAGTCGATCTAGCACTATGCATTTTTATGAACTTTTTGGTAACTTCTTGCCAAAGGGGGAGAAAATGTATAGATCATAGGCTTCGAGAGAGAGTGTTGCTTTTTGTTCTCTCTTATTGCTTGGTGGTTGAACTTTGTTATTTGCTTGTTTGAGATACTTTATGCTTTTGTGTGATACTTGGATGATCATGTGTTTGATCATATGCTACCTTAATGCTTGTTGGATGACATTATCTTTTTATATCCCCATATGATCATTCACTTTGCTTGGTGATGAGTGCGTGTATTTAATTATTATCATTTTGAGCGCTCAACCAAGATGTATGTGACATGGAAGAGTAACCCATGATCCTAACTCATTGTGCATTTGCAGTCCAAAGCAAATCTTAAACTATGAACAAATTTAGGGGGAGCTCTTGCTTTTCACATACTTCTCAAAGCGACAATGTTTTTCATTCTTATTATCATTTGTCGAAGCTTTGATCTATATGTTGTCATCAATTACCAAAAAGGGGGAGATTGAAAGTGCAACTATCCCTAGGTGGTTTTGGTAATTCCTAACAACATATAGCTCATTGAGCTAATGCTATTTCAAGATTAATATCTCATGAAAGCTCAATGATTGGCATGGCATGGATGAGAAAAGTGGACCCCTAAAAATGCTAAGGACAAAAGGATTGGCTCAAGCTCAAAGCTCAAGACTCTACATTTTCTATTTTAGTGATCCAAGATCACATTGAGTCTATAGGAAAAGCCAATACTATCAAGGAGGGATGAGGTGTTGCTTAATGAGGCTCTTGCTCAAAACGCTTAGTTGTATGCTCCAAAACCCTCAACTACTTTATCACATCCACATATGACCTAAAACAAAAGTCAAACTCGGCCCCACCGATTCATTCTATCCGGCGCCACCGAGTTCAAATGTCATAGCCACTGCCACAAACCCTAGGCAAATCAGTCTCACTGATAGGGATCTCGATCTCACCGAGATGGGATTGTAATCTCTATGTTTCCCTTCGTAACATTTCGGTCTTACCGAGATGAGCTATTGGTCCCATCGAGATTGCAATGTAAACTCTCTATTTCCCCTTCGTAACGTTTCGGTCTCACTAAAATGAGCGATTGGTCCCACCAAGTTTACCTGACCAACTCTCTGGTTAGCTTATTACCAAAATAGGTCTCACCGAGTTTGTGTAATCGGTCTCACCGAGATTATGTTATGCCCTAACCCTAACCATATCAGTCCTACCGAGTTGCATGTCGGTCCCACTGAAACTCCTAACGGTCACTAGCTTTGCTGAATGGGTCCGGCCGAGTTTATCAATTCAGTCCCACCGAGATTGGCAAGTTGTGTGTAACGGTTAGATTTTATGTGGAGGCTATATATACCCCTCCACCACCTCTTCATTCTAGAAGAGAGCCATCAGAACAAACCTACACTTCCAACTTGCTTTTTCTAAGAAAGAACCACCTACACTTGTGTTGAGGCCAAGATATTCCATTCTTACCATATGAATTTTGATCTCTAGCCTTCCCAAGTTGCTTTCCACTCAAATCCTCTTTCCACTAAATCTATATCCTGTGAGAGAGAGTTGAGTGTTGGGGAGACTATCATTTGAAGCATAAGAGCAAGGAGTTCATCATCAACACACCATTTGTTACTGAGTGGTGTCTCCTAGATTGGCTAGGTGTCACTTGGGAGCCTCCGACAAGATTGTGGAGTTGAACCAAGGAGTTTGTAAGGGCAAGGAGATCGCCTACTTCGTAAGATCTACCGCTAGTGAGGCAAGTCCTTCGTGGGCGACGGCCATGGTGGGATAGACAAGGTTGCTTCTTCGTGGATCCTTCATGGGTGGAGCCCTCCGTGGACTCACGCAGCCGTTACCCTTCGTGGGTCGAAGTCTCCATCAACGTGGATGTACGATAGCACCACCTATCGGAACCACGACAAAAACATCTGTGTCTCCCACTGCATTTGAATCCTCCAAACCCTTCCCTTTACATTCTTGCAAGTTGCATGCTTTACTTTCTGCTGCTCATATACTCTTTGCATGCTTGCTTGAATTGTGTCAAGATTGCTTGACTTGTCCAAAGTTGCTAAAATATGCCAAGAACTAAAATTGGGAAAAGGATAAGTTTTTATTTGGTCAAGTAGTCTAATCACCCCCCTCTAGACATACTTTCGATCCTAAACACCTCCATACAGGTGCCTCTCCCGATGCTCCACCATGTAGAGGTTGGCTCTTGCTTGAGATCCCACTCCTCCACTTTTTCCTTGCCTTTTCCCCCACATATGCAAAAATGCCATCGGGCTTATAGCCCACTATTGTACTTGATCCTACAGGTGCTAAGCCTGCCACATAGGCATAAAGTCTGATGTGGCAAGTTAATTAAGAAGAGAGACTAGTTTGGTGACCCCGGGAAGAAACGGTGATAAGCGCGTGTACCTAGATGAAGCAAACTTAGCAACAAAAAACTAAGCACCTATGCATTGGGGAGTTGAGTTGCTAAGCCATTTAATGCCCATAGCACCTCATCTAAGCACCATTTCATTGGAAGAGGTCACTCCTTGGCAAATGCAATAAATACTACGAAGAAAGAGATAGAGAGAGGTAAACAAAAAATACTCTTATAGCCAACCTTATAGCTAACCTTGTTGTATGAGTGACTAAGTGATGCTATGTATGACATGCCAACATAACGCACCGTGTTAAATCTCCAAGGGCATGACCGCGCGAGCGAGGCGACGGTCGTGGTAGGCGCGACCATGATACGGGCTGCTGGCAGCCCTTGGATCTGAGATCGAACGATCGCGTACTAAGTTGCTGAAAATTTGCAGAATAACCCTCCAGGATAGGATATTCACCCATAGGTCTAGAATCTCTCCATGCAACCATTCGATCTCAGATCCAAGGGCTCTAGGAAGCCCGTATCATGGGAGAATGGAAAGCTTTGTATCACCTATAATTTTCCCGACGCTTGATATGACATCAAAAGCCATTTAATTGGGCGTCGAGTAGACATGACATCTAATTGGGCCCCCATAGTACTGTGCATGAATCCATTTATCCACCAGGCAAGCCACTACCCTGCCATTCGCACGCGCGCCCCACTCGACATTTTTACAATCGATAAACCACTCCTAGTCGTCCTGTCCTTTCACATCACGGCAGTTCCACTAATCCTAACCCTCCTCCCAAATCCATGGCGTCCCAAATCTCCATGATCGGCGGTGAGTACAAGGTTAGAACCATCACCAGCGATGAGTTCTACGTCATCTACACCCGTTCTTCCGCAAAGGTCAAAGAATGCCTTCCTCGCTTCAAAGGCATGTTTGAAAACTCAAATGATGAGTGGGTCGATGGGCTAGATGTTGAGTACACCACAGTCCTGGGAAACGAGAAGAATCTAAAGGAGGTAGAGAAGAAGAAGCCCGCCGTGATCTAGGTTTGCGTGCATGACTTATGCTTGGTCTACCACATATGCCATGTCAATGTTGAGTGCCAAGATTTTAAGAATTTCCTCAAGGACGGCCGAGCCAAATTCGTTACTGTAGACTTTAGGAATGACAAGGATGTCCTGGATCAGATAGGCCTCGTTGTAGGCAACCCCTTCGACCTCCAGAAGAAAGGGCTGGTGCCATCCCGTGATCAGCCTTCAATGCTAACCCTGGCAGGAGCCATGGCTCATCCTTCATACGGTACACTGAAGAAACCTCCGTTCAAGTTTCATCATGCATGGGAGTGGACTGTACTAGATATAGACCACATCCACTACGCTGCAATGGATGGCTAGCTTTGTTTCAATATCTACAAGGGTTGGATGAAGAGCAAGAGCCAAGTGTGCGGTTCAAGCAAAGAAGTATCGGCCAAGAGGAAGAGGGACAAGGACGAAGTCGAGGACGTGGATGAGAAGTCCGAGTAAGGTGGCAGTGTCGTTGCTCATGGTGGTTCTAATGCAGTGTCTACTGGATTAGTTGCTTAGTTTAATTTCAGGTGTGCTTAGTTTTATTTGAGGGGTGTGTTGTGCTGAGCCCCCAGCAGAACTATGTTCTGTTTCTTCTCGTTATATTTCGTACATTTCATCTTTTAGTTGGTATAGTACTACCACTCGTTTCTTCACATTATATACGTACATTATTATGGCCAACATCATATAGCCAGCAGTTTAGTTATCAAAGAATTTCAGGGTGCTTAGTTTTTTCAAAGAATTCTAGGGTGCTTAGTTTTATTTGAGGGGTGTGTTGTGCTAGACACCATTAACTTATCATTGTGAGAATCGGCTTATTTTTGTCATGTAACATGGTCAACGGGTTTAACGTGAAAATAACAATTTCTAATAGCATTTCTGAGCAAACATCTAACTTAATGATGACATTTTTTAGATATCTAATTGCATTTTTGAGCAGGCATCTCACGGATCGATGGCATTTTTTGAGTAGTTGTAACTTCTAATGGCAAAACTGAGTAGTGATACACAACTAGTGGCATAAATAATAAGAACCCAAGAATTAAATAGGTATGCTAATTTCTTTATTTCTTTATACCTTTGTGTGCGAAACAATATACGCTGCCTCCCCCCAGATTTTGTTTACAGAGGCAACATAGAATGATTGAGTGCCCTCTTAAATTTTAGAATTATTCCGGGTTCGTTTGGCCTTTTTTATACATTAATTGAGTTTCTGGTCATTTAATGTGCATATTCAAATTTGAACTACAAGCACATGCTCCCGTGCACCAAAGTTGATTGGAAAATCACATGTGTGTCCTCGGGTGAATTTCTAGGTCACATGCAAGAAATGGGAATGAAATTCAAACATCTGGGCATCGTGGTTCGGCTGAGAACATTGAGAAGCTTGGTTTTAAAATTCTTATAAATCCAAAACACGCCTGAAAATCATGAAACTTGGCATGGTGTCATGTCATGGTACTACCATGCTGTGGTAAAAAACTGCAGAATAGGAACAAGTTTTGGTATAAGTTTCTTGCAAACCGGAGCTTCTCTCAAGAAGGCTCGTGGTTCTGAGAGGGAACGTGTCACCTTTGTGTGCATAATTCAAATTTTAAATACAAACACATGCTCCAGTGCACCAAAGCTGATTGAAAAATCACATGTGTGTCCTCGGGTAAATTTCTAGGTCCCATGCCAGAAATGGGAATGAAATTCAAACATTTGGGCGTCATGGATCGGCTGGAAACATTGAGAAACTTGGTTTTTTAATTCCTGTAAATCCGAAACACGCATGAAAATCATGAAACTTGGCTTGGTGTCATGACATGGCACCAACATGTTGTGGTAATTTTGATGTCCGATTTGTGAAGGCGCACACGTTAACAATCAATAGTCATTTTGGAACAAGTGTTGTCATGTTACAATCGGAAACACAAGTATATTGAAACCATGGGCGTTCTATTTACCATTTATGTGCCGCCACGCATCCCCTTTTTTTATTAGCTAGGAGGCACCGTGCAGGGTAGCTATTTGAGTACGGGAGGCATGCGAGCCCTTTAACCTCCATCTACCGTCCACCTCTCTCCCAAGGTCTCCATTGGCGCCCGAGCCTCTGTTTAATGGCGTGGCAATGTCTCACTCGACTGAGATTTAAGAGAGAAAAAAGAAAATCTGAAAAGAAAATTTTGCACGGATCTTGATGTAAGATCCGACGGACCTATATAGCATCTATTGTGACTTATAGCAAGAATGATAAATATATATAAGGAAGAATAGAGTGGATAATAATTGTCTTACATAATTAGGAAGATAATTAAAAAAGCCATATGTGGCTACGCCCGAAATACACAAGGGAAAAAGAAGAAGGAAGACGCATACAACGATCTGGCTCCCTGATCTCTACTTTCTTTATGCACTGCAGGTCGCGGAGACTAGTTCTCATGGCGGCCGATGATCTCTTTCATCAGTTTCATGTCCTTAATACGCTACTTGGCAGCATCCATGGATTCCTCCACCAGCCTGTTGCGCTCGATGTGGAGCATGACATTCTCGTCCATAAGTTTCTTGATGATGACGCCCGTCCTCTGCAACAAGGCAGCGGTCTCCTCCTCCTGCTTCGCCCTCAGCAGGTCGCGCTCGCGCCGGAGCTTCGCATTACCCTCCCCTAGTTGCTGGATGATGCCGGTATCCTCGTCCTGCATCCTCGCCCAGCCGGAGATCTGATCCATCTGGCTATGGACTATCGCATGCATGCGCTTGTAAGAGTCCTCGCTTGCCCGTGAGAAATTTTCCCAGGCCGCCGCGGCGCGGCGGGACCTCCCTGCTGCTTCGACGGCGTGGCGAGACATCTCTGCTGCTTTCGCAGCATGGCTGGACCAGTCTGCTACATCGACGGCGCGGCGGGACCTCCGTGCTACTTCGGCGGCGCGGCAGGACCTCTGTGCTATGATGTCTACTACACAACTTATTCTTGTAGACGTTGTTGGGCCTCCAAGTGCAGAGGTTTGTAGGACAGTAGCAAATTTCCCTCAAGTGGATGACCTAAGGTTTATCAATCTGTGGGAGGCTTAGGATGAAGATGATCTCTCTCAAGCAACCCTGCAACCAAATAACAAAGAGTCTCTTGTGTCCCCAACACACCCAATACAATGGTAAATTGTATAGGTGCACTAGTTCAGCGAAGAGATGATCATACAAGTGCAATATGGATGGTAAATATAGGTTTTTGTAATCTGAAATTATAAAAACAACAAGGTAACAAGTAATAAAAGTGAGCGTAAATAGAATTGCAATGCTAGGAAACAAGGCCTAGGGTTCATACTTTCACTAGTGCAAGTTCTCTCAACAATAATAACATAATTGGATCATATAACTATCCCTCAACATGCAACAAAGAGTCACTCCAAAGTCACTAATAGCGGAGAACAAACGAAGAGAATATTGTAGGGTACGAAACCACCTCAAAGTTATCCTTTCTGATCGATCTATTCAAGAGTCCGTAGTAAAATAACATGAAGCTATTCTTTCCGTTCGATCTATCATAGAGTTCGTAGTAGAATAACACCTTAAGAGTTAAGACACAAATCAACCAAAACCCTAATGTCACCTCAAGTATCCGTGGGTATGATTATACGATATGCATCACACAATCTCAGATTCATCTATTCAACCAACACAAAGTACTTCAAAGAGTGCCCCAAAGTTTCTACCGGAGAGTCAAGACAAAAATGTGTGCCAACCCCTATGCATAAGTTCACGAGGTCACGGAACATGCAAGTTGATCACCAAAACATACATCAAGTGGATCACGTGATATCCCATTGTCACCACAGATAAGAACATGCAAGACATACATCAAGTGTTCTCAAATCCTTAAAGACTCAATCCGATAAGATAACTTCAAAGGGAAAACTCAATTCATCACAAGAGAGTAGAGGGGGAGAAACATCATAAGATCCAACTATAATAGCAAAGCTTGTGATTCATCAAGATCGTACCACCTCAAGAAGAAGAGAGAGAGAGAGAGAGAGAGAGAGAGAGAGAGAGAGATCAAACACATAGCTACCGGTACATACCCTCAGCCCCGAGGGTGGACTACTCCCTCCTCATCATGGAGAGCGCCGGGATGATGAAGATGGCCACCGGAGAGGGATTCCCCCTCCGGTAGGATGCCAGAACTGGTCTAGATTGGTTTTCAGTGACTACAGAGGCTTCTGGCAGCGGAACTCCATATCTATTCTGCTCCTCGGTGTTTCTAGGGTATATTGATATATATAGGCGAAAGAAGTCGGTCAGGGGAGCCACGAGGGGCCCATGAGGGTGGGGGCGCGCCCAGGGGGTAGGACGCGCCTCCCTGCCTCGTGCCTCCCTCGAAGCTTCCCTGACGTCTACTCCAAGTCACGTGGATTGCTTCCGTTCCAAAAATAAGTTCCGTGAAGTTTCAGGTCAATTGGGCTCCGTTTGATTTTCCTTTTTGAGATACTCTAAAACAAGGAAAAAAACAGAAACTGGCACTAGGCTCTAGGTTAATAGGTTAGTCCTAAAAATCATATAAAATATCATATAAATGCATATAAAACATCCAAGGTTGATAATATAATAGCATGGAACAATCAAAAATTATAGATACGTTGGAGACGTATCATGCTGCTACTGCTGCGCGGGTAGACATGTCGGCTGCTTTCACGGTGAGGCGGGACATCTCTCATGCTTCCTCTTCCATGCTCACCTCTCCCTGGTGGAAATCTCTCGACCCAGAACTCACGCTGGCTATGGCTTGATTGACTTGATTGTTTTTTGTGGATGAGGAGTTGTGGAGGAATGTGCAGTCATCTTAGCATAGTAGTATTTATAACTGAGTACTACTAATATGCTCCTAAGTGGGAAACCATTTAGGTTGTGATCAGTGTGAACAGGTTTGCAATTAAATATAGCATGGTAGTAGTAGTAATTTGGAATGTGACGAGACACACTCAAAATCTACTGGCGGTTCTAGTTTCGAAGTGCGGCACTATTCCCGGATGGCATAATGTCGGCACGTTTTCTCGGCCGTGGTGTAGCATATGCCATGGTACTAGTTCTTTTTCTACTATTGTGTACGTGCAAAACTGGCACTGTCGGATACATATCTTACGCTTGGCATTCAACAGGAATAGCCTCATGGCAAGCTATAGACTAGTCTTTTTTTCAGACGCATCACACCTATCTCTCGGGACTTCTCGCACACACCATCACTGCTCCCTAGGTCGATGCCACCCACATACAATTGTACTCTGAGAAGAGGTGTACGCACGCACTTGTCCTCTCTCACACACGCATCTGTAGCTACGAATTGTAGTGTTCTCAACCATTCGATTAGCTCTATCATAGGTTTCACGTTGCTCCTTGGCCTTGAGATTGAGAAGTTTAAAACGCGGAGGCTAAGATGGAGGCGCAAGGTTTTGGTTAATGTGCGGGCCGCACACAGCATCAACACAACACGAGCTCCGTCTGACTGGTGCACATGCAGTCGGGTGAGTTGTCCAAGTATAGACACAAGCAAGCCCTCATTGGTATCTGCGCCTCGACTTTGGCTGGTCATAGTGGAGAGTAGCATATACTAGTTACTAGTCTATGTTACTAATACCTTCATAGTGGGTAGTGTCATATACTATATGCATAATTTGGCGACGAGCGCTCTCTATATGTACCACCTTTTTTCTTTAATTACGTCTTGTTAGTTTTGCTCCATGGCGCAATCCATCGATACTACTACTGTACAAATGTATACATTGACTGCTCGTATAAATGTGCCGACGACCTGAGGAGGAGCAAAGAATCGTGCGGTATACTCAAGTTTTCCACTGGAGTACGACGGAGGAGCACGAAACACGGTAGCCCAGTGCCATATCCTCTATTCTCTACTCTTATTATATATTAGTAGCAAGAGGCATTGTTCTATTGGCGATAAAGAATGATCTAATTTGCTAGTCATCTCATTTTTAGCATTGTTCTATTCATGCCTCGCAGAGAAGGTGACACGTGCGGCCAAACACCCGAAGCAAAATAAGAAACATAGGAGCAAAAGAAGAAGGAGGATTATCACCCCAAAAAAAGAAGGAAGACGCACACACAAGTCTGGGGCGCTACTCTCACTACATGAAGGGTTGCTGGCCGTGGAGTCGTAACTGCTTCTTCATCGCCTCCACGACCTCCATCTCCTTGCGCGTCTCCTCCGCCATCTTCATCATTGTGTCCATGATGCAGGATTTCTCGATGCGAGCCTTCATCATCTGTTCCACGGCCGCATTACGTACCTTGACAGTAGTTGGGTGCTCGATGCGGAGCTTCGCCAACTCCTCCTTCTGTTCCATGACGAGGGCCTGCAACATCTTCATTGAGGAACTACTATTCTCATGTAGCTTCTTCTAGCTGGCGTTCTCTCCTTCAGCGGGTCGAGCTCGTGGCAGAGCTTCGCCTTGTCCTCCTGAAGTTGCAGGATTTCGCCGGTTGCCTTCTTCTCCGAAGCAATGCTCTTCTTCGGCAGCATCACCAAGCCGGTAGTCAACTCCCCCTACTCATTGAGCTCAGCGGGCATGTCGTCGAGGCTCTCCTTCAGCAGCTCCACCAAGCCGTGGATGAACTCCTTCTGCTTATTGAGGTGCTTATTGAGCTGATCGAGCACGCCGTCGAGGGATAAAGACTCCAGCGCCGCCGGCTCGGCATGTTCGCCTCCGCGTCTAGGTCACTCCTGGGAGCCATCGCCTGCCCGTGAGAGATCTTTCGAGGTCTCCACGTGGCGGCAAGCCCTCTTTTTTCCGTAGCCTTGGTTACCGCTCCCTTGTTACGAGTAGTTCTCTACCTAGAGCTCTGCACACCGGCCATGGCAAGGACGAACGAAGAAAGAGGACTTATGAGGAGGAAGGTAGAGTAATTTTCAGTTAGGTAGTTCCCCTTTTTGTAACCTAAGTACTAGCAATAGTACTAAAACATGCATAGTGGGAACACGTTCAGGTTTGGTACGTACTGGTAGGTGTGAGCAGGCTTGCACTTAATTGTAGCACTAGTACTTTCGAATATGATGGGAACAAGGTAAAGATTAATTGATGGTTTTTGGTTTCGAGGCCAGAAACGGCTCCCGATGAGTTTAGTGGAACATAAATTTCAAGTAGACTACACTGCTTAGATGCGTAAATATTATGTTACTGTCAAAAATTGGCACAAAATACGAAGGAGACCAATGGAAGTACTACTAGCAACCCATGATTTAACTACTCGCATGCGCGCGGTGCACCAGTAATGTCTTTCTTCCGCCCTCACATCCACTCAATTTGCATGCGATGTATTAATTGACCATCAATGAAGTGAAGGACTTTACACGCGTCAAATTATCACATGGGGTGGATCTTGGTACAAAATTGCGTCCGCTCGTGTACCCGTGTGTGTGTGTGAGGGAATGAGTGCGTGCGTCTTCGCCATTGTGCGCGCGTCTGAGAGATGAAGCGGAAGGCATGATGATGAGAGGGGGGCGTTGGATATATAATTAATGTGGGTGTATTAGCTATATATGTAATCCTATATAGAGAGGTATAGATTGATCGATGTGGACGTGGGAAAGAGGGTGAGACCTCACTACATATATAGATTGATCGGTTTATGTGGAAAACTATGAAAGACCTAGCTATACACACACACACACACATAGAGGAACATCGATCGTTGAGCATGCACGTGAGAGATAAAGAATGCCCGATATGATGGAGAGGGGAATGTGTGCGTGTGTGTGTGTGTGCCTTCATGGGAGACCGACCTGAAGAAAAAGATTGCATGTGTGCGATGGATAATGCCGACTGGTAGTGTGTGTCCATGCATGCAAGAGCGAAAGTTGGTGGTACAATTATAAAGAGAAGACCTATGTGTGGGTGTAAAAGACTAGGTGAGGTCATAATCAATGTAAAGTTGAATTCATATATTTCAATAAGAGATCATGATGTTTGAAACTCATGCGTGCATGAATATAACGGAGATCTACGCGGTGTGGTTTGGAAACGAGCATGTTGTAATGTATAAACATTGAACAAGGTCAAACTGGTTTGAATTTGAGATACCGATGGCAGACATCGTTTGGCCACATTGCATCCGTGCATGAACACACTATTCTAATTGGAGATGATGGGTGTCTTTCGCATCACATATCTATATCTATACCCCTATATATACATTATATTATATATTTTTTATATAGTGTGTGGATAATTTTAACTTTGAAAGATAGTCGTTGGATGAGGCCAATCCGATGGTGCAGAGCTGGCAAATTTGAGCAATACTGGCCATTGGATATCATCTAAATTCCAGCAGATTTTTCCACATGTACAATCTAGAAGACTCTATGGTTGAACTTAAGCATAATGCACAAACCTCAAAACACAAACACTTCTTCTTTGTTCTAGAATCTTCCGTATCAAAATTGCCCAAATGTTTTTCTACATGATTTTTTCTACTTTATGCCTTACAACGCACAATTCCATGAATCTTAAAATAGATTAGCTTTCTTATAAAAACTAGATGATTTTGAATGAAATGAACTATAAGAATTAAACTAACATCTACATCATGCATATATGACTCAAAGCTTACATGCTATAATGTGGTATTTATTCATAATTTGGTTGCCAAATCTCATGCGTGCAATGCATGTGTACCTTACTAGTTTAAACGGTGTCTGTGTGTGTGTTGTGCGTGTTAAACACATTGTACGTAGTATATCATACTAGTCTAAATTGTCTTTTTTTCTTTTGGGTACACGTTAAGCTTGTTCTCCCGAAATTTCAAGTCGCGCCTTGTTATGCCGAAATTTCAAGCTAGCGTCTCTGTCTATCGTGCTGCGAAACTCCCGCCTCTTCAACCCACGCCTTGTTACCCCGAAATATTTAAGATAAATCTTTGTCTCGTTGTGCTCCAACAACTCCCTCCATCTCAACCCATGCCTTGCTATTCCAAAATTACAACGCGCGCGAAAACTCCCACCTCCTGTGAAATCCCGACAAGCGAAATGCCCGTGATACCCCTGAACCGAAAGAACAGCCTCGAATCGGTGGGGATACTTTCGTAACTTACCCCACATTTTGGACAAGCGCGTCCCTAAGCCATGGTTCCCCACTCCCATCCCATCCGCCCACCCATTCGTACACCGAGGCCGGGAAAACCCGCGAAGCCCCACACCCTCCTCCATCCGCCACCCAGCCGGAGCCTCTTCCCCAACGACATCGTCCACAGGAACACCTCGATGTCCCTCATCCACCATACTGGATGAGGATCCGTCGTCGATATGGTCGTCCCACCGGTTCAGCCACCCCGTCCTCCACCTCCAAGGAGCTGCCCCGATGTTCCCCTCGTCTTTCGTGCCACCTCCATTCCCACACCGCCGTCTTCACCTGCACCACCGGAAGAGCATCATCATCCCGTTTCCTCGGATGAAGCTGCAGCTAATCGGCGCCACCAAATAGGTTGTACACTAATCGCCGCATTTTCTTCTTGATTCGATCTCACGGTGCTGCCGGCGCTCGATCCTGAGCCGACACGGCGTGGCTCCATCCACGACGGCGTCACGGCCACTTCCTCCACGGTGTTGCTCCCTCGGCGGCGACGTCCACATCAGTAGGAGATGCTACTACTTTAGCTCTCGCTTGCGCTGCTACTCTACTCTTGCTCTCGGTCCCCTACCTGGTCTGCTCTTGCTCACGCTACTACTCTCGCTCTTGCTCTTGCTTGCGATGCTGCTCCGATTTAGCTACACTTCAGTCGACTAAATCGACTTTTGGTTCAGTCAATTTTCAGGGGGTGGGGGGGCTCGCCGAAGTTAAGGAAGAACCAGCTGCAGCGGGGAGGGAGCTCACCAGAGAGGTACCCCACAATCTAACTTAGGGTTCAGGGTGGGGGCGGTGGTCGCCGGCAGTGGTGGGGCGGTGGCGTGGGGATTGCCGGAGAAAAAGCTCGACACGGGGGGCCTACAGGGATGGTCGGGGCAGCGGCGGACCGGCGGTGGGGAGTGTTTTCAGGGCGAGCGGGGCGGCGCACCGCCGGCCGCGGGCGGCGGAGGGCGGCTGTTTGGCCGGTGGTGGCTGGCGGCTCAGGGGGGTGGAGGTTGAAGATGAACTACAGGCCCTTGATTTCGTATCCAACGGTGCAAAATCGACTGACCAGAGATGAAAAAGTCAGTCGACTGGCGTGTAGCCTCACCTCTAGTGCGTTTAGCTTCGACAACAAAATTCAGATTCGACAATTAAGTTCAGTTTCATTAGTTAAATTCAGTTTCGATAGTTAAGTTCAGAGATTAGCGGCTGATGTATACATCTAGCACTTTGTGGTTATGTATTTTACGTCATCTATTGGAGATGCTACTCCACTCAGGTTAACGTTGTCTCTCTTGTCCTGCTTCAGCCTCGGCGTCGTACAACTCACCGGAGCTGCTCCAACAACGAAACCCTCCATCAAAGGGGAGCAGTACCTCGGGCTCCATCTCCAGATGCCTAAGATCTTCTTCCCCTCCTCCGACAACCAAGTCAGCCGGAGCATCCTCACCGGCCAACCCAATCACGCTGAGATCGACATGGCTTCGCCAAAGAGGTTGTACACTTCTTGTGGTTTGACTTAATCTCACCATGCTTCTTTGCATCCTGTGATCTTCCAATTCTTGTGAACCAAACAATCAGATTAGCAGAAATCCTGTGTTTTTAAATTCTCTGTTTTGCACATGCATTCCTATCCTATTCTTGTCTATTTCCTATCCCTGCATTGTTAGAATCCTCAAATTCAAACAAGCCCTTACACAATTACTTCTGTTACAGATATGTGTCAAAGAAAACCTTGTGTGGTTTGTCCTGCTCCTGCGGTGTTGTGTTCCACCCCAGCTAAGCTGCTCCAACGATGGAAGGGTTCACCACAGCAGGGAGCCGCTCTCCAGACTGTCTTTCACTGCCTCAGATCTTCTTCCCCGCCGCCGGTAGCACGACAATTGCATTACCATCATCAACTGAGCAGATGACCTTGAGGACTACACGGGTCCGCAAGAGAGGTCGCACTCTTCCGTGTCTGCTTACATTGTGCATTGCTTAATATGATGACGTGCTACTTTATCGTTGTGCTCACCTATTAGACTCTGACTCAGGTCCAAAACTTATGTTGAAACTTGAGTTTTTAAATGGTTGTGGGGTACATATTGGGGCAGCAATCAGTACTATCTATCTACTATCTGGTTAATCTCGGGTGTCTACTATGAGTTTCATGTTGGATGCAAACAAACATTAAAGGAGCCATTATCTATATTTTTTAACTAAAGCTATTCTCTGCCTGCTTTCATTTGTTTTGGGTCTATCCACAGTTTGCTACCATCACGCTGGATTTGTGCATGCACTCCTTACATAATATCACTATGTTTTATTCCTATGCATGTCAGTTATTGTACACAATGGAACTGAACATGTAGAGCAAAAGAGACGAGCCTTGCGTGGCAATAAAATTTTATGCAGACGTCGCTCCATGGTGGGCGCAAAGGCAGCCCCCCTCCACCCAATTCGGATCGTAATCAAGAGGAAGATAACTGTTCTGAGGGGGATTCAGAAGTAGAAGACCACTCCTATTTACCCCATGAGGTCTTCGCTCTAACTAGGCATGATGATGTTGGTAAAATCATGCATATGGTGCCTTGCATTGCTTACTGTATACATCAAAGATGTCATCTGCTTAGTTTAGACATGCTTTGTGTCAATGCCATCTTTTAGTTTCTTTATCGTATATGTGAATCATGCAATGCCATCTTGTTTGGCCAGGCATCATATATGTGAATGTAGCGACCCAACCTCAGATGATCAAGTCTCGGTGTATCTGTGCTATCCCTGGATCGATATGCTAGCACACACAGTACATCAATGTATATATCAAAGTGCAATCACATGTATAAATAACAAAAAAATTGATATATACCTTAAGAATCTCAGCGGAAATAGGCAAACGGGTGTGGAGTCCCATCAACGCCATCGGCAAGTTGAGTGCGGACCGTAACCCTATCGTATCACTTACTCGTCGGATAATACCTGCAACATATTATGTTGCAGCCGTGTAGGTCAGTACGTTGAATGTACTGGCAAGTCACACCACAGGAGAAGAATAAATGTCCTATTTATACATGCAATATGGCTGGTGGATGGTTCTAAATTTAATTTGCATAAAGCTGATTTTTCCCTAACATCAAAAGAATATCATATTGTTACTACATAATTCATCATAATATGATTGAGATGGTTGCTCCATTCAATCTATACCCAAATTCATTAAAACCCATTAAATTAATTAAGAGTGATGAGATTGCTCAATTCCCACTTTCCAGATGCTCAAATTGTCCATAACTGGGGACATGGCTAATCGATTAGTTTTACACTCTGCAGAGTTTTGCACACTTTTCCCCACAAGACTCGATCACCTCCTTTGTAGTCCTCGCACTGCCTGGTGTTTGAGAGCCGGAAGATCGAGACATAGTCTTTCTGAAGTGTTCCCTCTTAACCCTGGGTAGACCGGTACACCTACATATATAACTACATCTGCTAGTCTACCATTGTAAGAGGTCACACAACGTACTCAACTAAGCCAGAGCCCATAATAGCTTATGGTTGTGCAGGTAAGCTTCTAGTCATGAAAAAATGATGAATCCCTTTGAGCCTGGGTGGCAGTCCATAGGGTGATCACACGGGTACTCCGAGATCCCCTGGGCAAGTCCACTGGTTTCTCCAGGGTGCCCGGGCAAGTCCACTGGTTTCTCCAGGGTGCCCCTTACCAATCCACCCAGATGTGTGTTAATATTGCCACCTTAAGGTTACCCTTAATTATTATCTCACTCGCAACTTTCATGATCTCACATACCAATCCCCGTCTACAATGGCATAGCAAAATCCATACAACGTTGGTGACAAAGAAGTAAAGGCTCAGACCTACCTCATTGCACTACTGGGTTTATAATATAGCCAACAAACATATTCATGCAAACCCTACATCAAAGGACTAAATGCATATATAAAACATAGGTATAAAAGGGCATGATCAAGATGTAACTTGCTTTGTACTGTTGATGAAGATGAAATATTATATTGAGTCGTCTCTCCTTCTTGTTACGATATATCTAACGATATAAGAAAGAACTTTAACACACAAAAACATCCAAATAAAATATTCAAATTACAATACAAAATAAAAAAATAAAAATAAAAATATTCCTACATAAGTTGTTAGGACTTGGTTACGGTCGAGATAAGATCAAGAATGAAAATATGATATAGGGTTTTGTTCTAGGGCTTGGTCAAAGTGAAGATCACGGGTTGAAGAGTTGTGAGGCAAGGTTCTACGACAAAGTCTATAATGGGTTTGATTAGAATATTTGACTTGGGTCCAATGAAAATGATAGGGGGAGTTGATGCCATAAGGTTTATGTTACAAAAATTTATGTAACATTTCCTAAGTCCAAATTTGTATGATGATGGCATATGACCAGAGAGGTTTTCTAGAGATCAATCTAAGAGATTTATCTTCGTGTCAAAAATTATTAAACAATAACCGAGAAGGTCAAATTAAGGTGTTGATGTTAAAACCGTGCCTAAATCTTGCTGAAAAAAATTATGCCATGAGTTCCAACAGAACGGTGATGTCCTAAGGTCGAACTTTCATATAATAAACATTTTTATATGATTTATAGATTAGAAGATATAGCAAAAGTACTCAATTTAACACTTAACTCAGAACTAAATTTTAACTTGCCAAAAACTAAGATCTCGAATTTTTACAATAAACTAGATGTTCCAAGGAATATGGGGATATAAAATTTGTCGAAGTTGGACATACGGTTTAGGAGATATGATTTTCTGAAGTTTGGATATTTTCCTGAAAATGTATTACGGGATTTAGATTAGGCTGCTACGAGTCATGCCCCTACTGGCTGAGTTCCCTTCTTTTTCTTTAACAGCACACATGGATCGATCAAAAGATTGAGAGATGGAAGAAAGAATGCTCACCGGGGAAGGAGGTCCGGTCGGGCGTGCTCCGGCGAGTAGGAGAGGCAGACGATGAAATACACCATGGGGACGTAGTGATGAAGGTGATGTCGTCGTTGACGACCAATTCGTCCTCGGGAAGGCTTGTGAACCCGCTGGAGTTCGCCGGAGTTTCCGGTTGGATGTACTCGTCGCCGTTCGTGAGCTCCGGCTGTGGATTCGAGAGGTTCAAGGGTTCAGGGAGGTGCGCAAAATACAAATAGAGAGAATAAATGATAGGAAGGGTCGGCTCTTCAACATATGTGACTGAAACTTCGTCGGAAGCTGCGACGGACTTCGGACTCCGGCTACAAATTGACAACCATGGGGAGGGAGATGGAGAGGGTTTCTGGAGAGGAGGTGGGAGGCTTCGAGGCGCTCCTCAGGGTTCCTTTTATAGAGGAAGGGGAGGCCGGGAGATGGAGATCAAGAGAGCTCATCGTGGCCAATAATGGCAGTTTGTGCGTATACGTTTCACAGCTCTGTGCGTCCAATTAAAGCAACGAAATTGAGTTTTAATTCCCTGAATGAGTTCTCTTGACATTCCTCAATAATTTTGTATTGGTGGCAAGTCGTAATGGGGAATGAATTGAGTGGGAGGAGGAGAGGAAGAGGCGGGGAGCCATGGCCGTTTCTGTTATGTTCATGCTCCACTGCTCCAGATTGAACGTGCAGAGGAAGGAGACGAGCACGTCCATGCGCCTGGGCTTGAGCTGTGATCGCTAGATGGGCTTTAGTGGAAAAAAAAATACTAGGCCCAAGGAGCAAGAGAAGGAAAATAATTTTTGAAAAGGGGTGGGCTTGGTTGGCTGTGCTCCTACTGGACACGTGCACTGAGCGAATCATAGCTTAGGATGAGATGGGTTGGACTAGTAGCTTTGCCAGGTTTAATTAGTTATAATAGATAAGTTACCAAAAGTTTTAACTAACTCCAAAAAAAATGTTCACATATACGAAGTTACTATTTAGAGCCTAGAAACAATACTTTCATAACGTGATAAAATTATTTTTGCACACAAACTTGGGGTTTTATGAATACCCAAAATGACCAAAAAAATATATTAAATATTTCCAATATTAGTTTTGGAGAAGTCATATTATCTCCTCTCATATTTTATTTAATTAATTTGGAAATATTTAAACGACAGTAAAACTCCAAATAATATCATATTTCAATTGGAACTCCAAAATCCAAACAAACTCCATATGAAATATTCATCCACCACCTTTGAGAAAGTCATCTTATTCTCACTCCAAAATTGTGATTGTGGTTTCCAATATTTCAAAAAGGGTCAAACAGAAATTAAAGCCCTTTGATTTCTTGAATAAACTTCTCCAACCATAGTTTTCTTTATTGGACAAAATGTTATCCAACTTTTATAACATGATTAGAAAAGGTTTTAAACAAGAACTCAAAAGGTTTTAATTCTCGTGAAAATGAAATAATTTCACACAATCCATCACACAACAATCAAACAAACAATTCTATTTATTTATTTAATATAACATTCCAAAATATAGAATTTTGGGATGTTACAGTGAATTTTGTAATGCCACCCTGATTAGCCAGTCAACTTATATGTGAATTATATCATGACATCATTTTTTATTACGTGTTAAATTTGTCAACAATTTTAGTACATTCAATTACTCTTCCTATGCATCAGCCATTCGGCATGGTCATGGAAAAATCTGGAGCGGAAACAAGGTCTTCAGAGCAGACAATGCTATCTGACGAAGCGCATGTCTTGCTGTTTACAGATAGCTCCTCAGAGGAGGATTCAGAGACAGATGACCAGTCCTATCCCCCCCGAGGTGCATGCTCTAACTTGGCAGGGTTATGTTGCTCATATCGTGTGTGTGGTATCTTGCATTGCTATGTCATTTGCTTAGTTTAGACATGCTTTGTGTGAATGCCACCTCTTTAGTGTATATGTATACGTTGTATTGCAATGCTTAGTTTTTACATCATATACACGATATTGAATGTCATCTCCTTAGTTGACACATCATATATGCGATTGTCATCTGCTCACTTCCTTAGTATATAAATCATATATTTGAATTATACCATGCCATGATGTTTACATAGATAGCATGTATCTGAATTGTGGCATGCCAACCCATTTTCTAAAGACATAATATAGTTATATCATCTCATCATGTTCACACTTCACATAGTCATCATATTTTGAATTATGGCATTCTATTCATGAATTATATCATGCCATGAATTATATCATTCGATGGCATGTTTGTGATTTATGGCATGCCAACCACTTTAATAGACACATCGTATAGTTATATCATGTCATCCTGTTTACATAGTCATCATATTTTGAAGTATGTCATTTTATCCTGTTTAGTTAGCCATCATACATGTGAAATTGTGTCATGCTATCCTGTTTAATTAGCCATCATATATGTGAAATTATGTCATGCTATTCTGTTTGGTTAGATAACATAAATGTGAATTATTTCATGCTTGTTTTCTTCCCTACTATCCATTGCACCTGTCTATCTTACAATGTCTGTACATTCAATTACTTTTCTTGTTTATCAGCCATTTCAATTGAAGGGGGTGATGGGAGTATCTATGGGAGTAAAAACACGGTCTTCAGAAAAGATCGTGCTACCAGTCGATGGAGATAGAACCACAGTTGTACTTGCCCAAGAACCAGCCCTACCACACATAACCCAGACTCACGCAGATTGTACCCCTACCCAGTTGGACAGAGAACCAGTTATACCCCTTCTAACCCCAACCCCAGCAGATAGTAACCCAGTTCCCGTTAACACAGCACCGTCTCCACCACAGAGCACCCAAACACGAGCAGTTAGTAAGGCAACTGCAGTGCCCAAAGCATGAGGACCACCACTCCGAACCCCAAGTCAACTCTTAAAGCAGAAGAAGAATTGTTCTCAGGTCAGGTTCCGTAGCTATGGTTCATACTACTTTTCTCTTGCATCAATGTATTTACTTATACCAACTAATTTCAAATTTGAAGGATGCAATTGAAACTCCAATGGCGCAACAGGTATGTTTTAGACCTGTTTCTTTAACGTGTTTGCTGTCGTAACTTGCTCTATGTTGATGTCAGTTTCAATTGGATAAACAGTTTTATTCTCATGCCATGCACCTTACAAGTGTTGTTATTGCTGTGTAGTTTCCCACACTTATATTCTGTCTAAGTTGCTTTATCTTAAATAGATATTATTCAAACGGTGTCTATCTTGATTTGGCAACATAAACTAGAATGATATAGACCATACAGTGACCATACTACATAGATATATGTTTGTTTCATGTTGTTATCCTGTCCACCTTACTACTGAACTGGTTTACCAAAATGATTTTCATATACTACATTGTAAACATGTGATGTGATGTGTTTGTTTGTTTCTCTTTTAGAATGCGGATAAAATATTGAAGAAGAGTACCCCGTTATGCAATGGTACAGGAAGTAATGCAGATAAGGTTCAAGATAGTGAGACATCCCTGCTGGTCTCCAAGAAAGTTGATAAAAACTATATTGAAGACACTGAGACAACCCCAAAGTCCTGTCTTGATGTAGTGTTCGAGTTACTGGCTACTACTGCTTGCACCAGCTCTTCGAACTCGCTGCCTGAATCAGTTCGGCTTCTTGAGTCTCAACTTCAAGTTGAAAGACATCGGCCAGATGTTATGCGACAGGAAGTCGAAGGACTGAGGAAGTCCCTACATAATTCAGATGCATACTTTCTGGTGCAACAGAAAGTGCTGAAGGATTTAAGCGCCAAACAAGAAAAAGTTAATAAACTTGCTAAGCATCTTGCCAGCATTATGGGTACCCATGATATTGTTTCTTGAGCTCTTCTGAAGTGGTTTCAGTTTTGGACTTGTTTTGCTGCGGCGTTTATATGCTGCTTTGTTCCCTATATTTGCACTAGTGGCGAACTTTGATGCCCAGTGGATGTAATATATGTAATAGCCGTGATAGCCTAGCATAAGTTGCTTGCCTATTTATTTCCTTATTGTCTTTTTCCGCGGTTTGCTAGTGGCCGCAATAACCTATTTTTTAAACCTAGGCCACATTAACCATGGGCTACATATTTACTGTAGTTAACATGGGCCTCGTACGGGCCGTAAAAACAATGGGCCTTCTAAGGGCCGTAGAAACAATGGGCCTTCTACGGGGCGTAGAAACCATGGGCCTTATACGGACTGTCGACACAATGGGCCTTCTATGGGCCATATCATCAATGGGCCTTCAATGGGCCATATGATCGGTTGGCCAAACATGGGCCAATAACAGACCACATTATGGCTGTAAATGGGCTAGAGTTGAAATCGTCCGTTCATGGGCCGACCATAACGGGCCGTCGTTAATCGGCCGTATTTGATGATGCTATGAAAATGGCCCAACATATTAACGGGCCACAAATGGGCCGATTGTAACCATGGGCTGAATTTGTCCCACAAGCAGAAAATGACAGTAACGAGCCGAAAGTAAACGAATGCTGGAAATGAGCCCAAAAATAAATGGGCCCCGAGAAGACTGAAAGATAACATGGGCTGGAAACGGCCCAATGGAATAATGGGCTGTTAATGGGTATAAAGTGTTACACTGTTCTTGTGGGCCAGTTTTACCACAGGCCGTTAATGGGTCAAGGGTTACTAAGGGCCTCATATGGGTCGAAAGGTGTCATGGCCCATACATGGGTGGAAGTTAAAACGGGCTGGAATTATATTGAACGGCCCAGATGACGCTACTGGGCCTAATTCAGATAGGCCGTAAACGGGCCCTGGGTTAGTGGGCTGTAAATGGGCTATATGTGAACATGCCGTTAACAGGCTTGCCATGGGCCGGCCCGCCACCTTTTGACCAAGTCAAATAGGCCGGCCTTTTCACAAGAATGGGCCTCTGTTGGGCCGTGCCACGTGTCGACGTATCATAGGCGCTTTGGGTCCAATGAGTGGATGACATCTGTCCCAACGGCGAGCTGACACATGTTCCCTCAAACCAATGATGATTTTACACGTGGAAAATCCCCATTGATTGGGGCTGTTAACGGGTTACCGGATCCAAAACCGGACCCGATAGCTTAACGGTGTTCCGTTACGGTGGATGCCACGTGTCGGTCACCCTTGACGAAAGCACTTCTGTGATGCACGATTTATCGTCATGGAAGTGGACACTTCCATGATGATAATTTTGGTAATGTCATGGAACACTTCTACGACAGCACAAGTATGACTATCTTGATTATGTCATAAAATTGTCATGGATGTACATGCATGATAGAAAACGTGACCTACTATGACAAACACGTATCATCACGGAAGTGTATTTTTTTGTAGTGCAACAGAAACAATATCCTTTTTGCAGTCTATCTTAGCATTAACAGTATTCAAGAAGGGTCTACCAAATATAATGGGATAAAAGTTATCTTATGGGGAAGCAAGAACAAGAATATCAGTACGATATTTAACTTTCCCACACAAGACTTCAATATCTCTAACAATCCCAACCGGTGAAATAATATCTCTATTGGCAAGCTTAATTGTAACATCAATACCTTCTAACTCGGTAGGTGCAATATCATGCATAATTTCTTCGTATAAAGAATGAGGTATTGCACTCGCACTAGCACCAATATCACATTATCCATAATAGCAATGATCTCCTGTTTTAACAGAAATAACAGGCATGCCTACAACAGGTCTATGTTTATTTTTAGTATCGGGTCTAGTATTCTAGCAGCTTCATCACAAAAGTAAATAACATGCCCATCAATATTATCAACCAAGAGATCTTTAACCATAGCAATACTAGGTTCAACTTTAATTTGCTCAAAGGGTTTGGGTGTTCTAATATTACTTTTGTTGACCATAGTTGAAGCTTTAGCATGATCCTTTATTCTAGCAGGGAAAGGTGGTTTCTCAATATAAGCGGTAGGAACAATAGGATCCACATTATAAGTGATAGTCTTTTATTCAACTTTAATAGGTTAAACTACTTTTACTTCGATGGGAGGATGATATTTGAGCCACTTCTCCTTAGGGAGATCAACATGAGTAGCAAATGATTCACAACAAGAAGCTACTATCTCAGAGTCAAGTCCATATTTAGTGCTAAATTCACGGAAAGCATCGGTATCCATAAAAGATTTAACACAATCAAACTTGGGTGTTATACCCGACTCCTTACCTTCGTCAAGTTCCCAATCTTCAGAGTTGCGTTTAATTCTTTCCAATAAATCCCACCTGAATTCAGTAGTCTTCATCATAAAAGAACCAGTACAACAAGTATCAAGCATGGAGCGATTATTGAGAGAAAGCCGAGCATAAAAATTTTGAATAATAATTTTTCTTGAGATCTCATGATTGGGGCATGAATATAACATTGAATTAAGCCTCCCCCAAGCTTGAGCGACGCTTTCTACTTCACGAAGCCAAT